>NW_025335641.1:9798204-9878606 GCF_004798865.1 Varanus komodoensis | reverse complement strand
CCAGTCCATGTGAACATTTGTATTGCCTGTGTTTGATAAGATGGGTCTTCAGATTCTTATTAGCCCAAATGAGGAGCAAATCTACTGCAAGTGAACTACCACGGAATCTTTTTGAGTTCATAGTTTTTTGCTATATATAAATGGCAAAGGAAATGATTGAATGAACTGATGCCAAGGAGCAGAGGTCTTCATGATGATGTGGTTGGCTGGAACAGATGCAATATTGCTTACTAGGTGAAGGCAGCAACATGTATTGGAACACAGTGCAGTTATCATGAATGGTGTTTACTGTTTATTGTTGCTTGTTCAGATGAAGTTTTTCATTAAGAGAATGATAAAACCCATTCCAATAGCCAGCCTCTCTCTCTCTCTCTCTCTCTCTCTCTCTCTCTCTCTCTCTCTCTCTCTGCTTGTGCATGTATACACACATACCCTCCTCCATCACATTCACACCCTCTTCACCCAGCAGTCTGGAGTTTAAAACTCTTGTCTGCTACCTTTACTTTATCAACAGGAACAAAACATACATGGTGTGTGGGGAAACCTTCCCACAGTATCTATTGTATGGTGTTTCTGGCATAAAAGTGAAATTGGATCATAATTCTCAGTCGCGTACTGCATACAGCAAGGCAAAATTTAGCTTTAATTTATTTATGTTGCAGTAATTACAGCATGGATCTTCCTTGCAAAATTAAATCTAAGATTCATTCAACACTATATTAAACATGAACTAGGAATAAACTAAGAAGCTAACAGAATATTAAACATACAATTTATTTTTAGTGAACTGAGGATAATTTTGGATACTATGCTGTTATTAAAACAAAAACAAAAAAGCACAAGTAATGCAGGGATGCCAGTGTGGTTGTGTTTACATGCACGGGTGTAGTATGTACGTATATGTGCATGTGGGTATACAAATGCTCAGGAATGTCCAAGCGATTCCGAAGTGTCTTCTAGGCTCAGTTAAAGGTGCTGCTTACATTTAAACACAGATCCAAATTGCCTAGTCCCAGTCAGTTGTGTGGTACTCCACACTGCTGTGCAGAATTATGAAGGGCAAAGGCCAGATTCCAGCACTCAAAAAAACCCCCCTCAAGTTAAGTCTCTGCTATTTTTCTCATTTGCATGCTTCTTCCACCTCTTAAACTGGCAAAGTTGGGTTCTGGATTTGGTCCATGGGTTTTGAATTAGTAGTCCCTATCCTATAAACAAAATACTATCAAGGGTCCCATTTAAAGCCACAATATCATCCACAGGCATCCATTTCATGTTGTGTTGGCCTTAAATGGCAAGGCATTTCTTTTGTACCTGTTCCATCTCCCTGGAGATTCCTCAAAGTCCTACCTAATATCATCAATTAGTTTTGGGGGGGATTATCACTAAAGTGGTTGGGTGGTGGTAAAACCAATCAATCATTTTATTTGAACAGGTAGGTCTCTGCATCAAGGATGCTGTGTCCTACAGGTGAACCTCTAGAGAGATGGCAGAAAGGGTCACTGTGCTTGAGTCACTTTGTGATTTCAGTGCAGCTCATACCATTTCTCTTCTAGCCAATCTGGCCATGCTGTGCAATTATCTTCCCACTGCTAAAGTTAGGAAAATTGCTTAAAATAATAATAAGATTGTTTTTAAATAAACTATGTGTAAATATGAGCTCTCAAAACTGCAGAATGGAAATTAATCTAGCAACATTTGCTATCCACTTATGGCAAATGTGTCACTGTAAATACTAATTAAACTAGACATTTTAAGGATTAGGGCAAACATGCAAGTAAAGCAAACTAGGGAGTCTAGTCTTCCCAAGCACTGACAATCACCACAAACTTGCTGTATACAGCATGACTTTTGGGAAGCGCTTGCACAGTAAATATTACAAACAAGATATCTGCATTTACCTCCTAATTTAGGATAATAATTCAATATTGCTTTTGCTCCCTTCCACCTGTAGGTGGCCTTCAAAAGCTGCACTTATCACATAACTCATTAGCAGGGTTTTCAATACTGTCATATCCAGATAATTAGCAATTTATTTAAATAACCAATTTCTGTGGAAATAATTGCCATGGAATGCCCTGAACCTTCTTTTTATAAACTATAATAAAAGTGTTAAGATAATCCCTGACATTTGCAAATGCCATTAGTTCACCTTTCCTTTTGATAGTGATGTGGCTTTATGTTTAAACAATTACCCGATAACGCAAAAGCTTAATGAAACAGTGCAGCAACCGCATCTTTCAAAATGGCCAATGAATGCACTGATATGCAGAAGAAAACCAGTGTACAGACATGTTTGTAGAAGAGAAAATATAACTGTGCAGAGAAAGAAAACTACTATCACATTCTAGAAGGAACTGTATTATTGTAGTACTTAATACATTGCAGGATCCCAAATTCTGATTATTTTGTTCAGTATAAAGGTGCAGGTATCTGGAAAATGCTGAAGTATTTAGGAATCTTCTTGAAAACTAGATTTCTTTTCTGCTTTGTTTGCAATACAAGCAAATACTGGTATCATGGCTTCTCCCAAACATAAGCTACTGTGAATTTAGAGGGAATCACTCTGTTGGAGTATACTGCAGAACTGTAAGCTTCTTGGGAAGATGGAACAATTGTCATGATAATCAAAGTGACCATTTGTTTGTAGTTTGGGCATGGCTATGATCAATAGCTTCAAAATCTTCCTCTCTATTTTAGAAGTTGGTTGCTGGCAAACCTGATCATAACATTTCCTTATTCACACCCCCTTTTAAGAAAGGGTCCTTTGCACCAGCTATTACACAAATAAAGAAGAAAGATTCTTGTGTGTGTCTACTGGATGACAAGCCTTCTTTCTGGCGTGAGAATCATATTTGATTTATAGGCTGATAGATACAGCTTATTGGACATTTACACAACTGCCTGAAGAATTAGCTCTACGTATTGTCAGACCATGCTAAGTTAGGATTCTGGGGTAATGGAGGCATAGTAAGATATTCATCACCAGATGGAAACTTTAACATGTTAGAGATAAATCTTGGAAGGAGGAGGAGGAAGATGAATGAATATGTCCTTCTCTATTGTGCTTCCCTTTCCGTAATATCTGTGTACCTTCCATACAGAATAGTTTATGTGGATGGATAAGCATACAAATAGTGTCTTAGGTTGCACGAAGAAGATTGAGGCAGGAAAACTGTGTGACTCCACACTTCCTGATTTAGGTTGCCTGGCATCCCTCCTCTCCTTTCGTTTGGAACAAACTCTAACCTAAGCTGCCTCTTCCCTGTCCATCCAGCCTGCCAGTTCAAAAATACAAGAATAAAACAGACAAAAAAATATGCATTTCCCTTTCAGAGGCAAAATATGCATATTTTTGGGGTTTTGCACATTTTTCACATCTGGGGATAATTTGCATTAATGAATTAACATTAATGTGGACATTAAAGTACATGATGTGGACTGTTTCTGTATATTCTGTCTAAACCTTTCCCCCAGCTGTTGTCTATGAGAGTGCCTGTTTAGCCCTTCCTGCGTTGTCTGTCTTCTTTCATGTGCAAATTTGCTTGGAAAGTGTGTGGGATATTTTGTGTTTTCTAGCATGTTTTTCACTGTTTAAAAAACAGTTAATTAGGATGTAAGGCTGTTGGTGTTGCACAATCTTTTGTTACTTCATGCACAGGCTTCATTTTCAGGGTAATCATTGAATAATTTATTTAATCTAATGCTCAATAAATTGAGTGATTTTGAAACTTCTAGGAGACATAAATTCAAACATATTAGCACACCGTATGCTCACTGTTGTGCCTCAGGATACACTAATAGAAACGGTTCCTTGGATTCATGAGATGTGCAGAAAGGGCTCTTTGTACAGAATCTGTCTAGTTGAATTGTAGAAGCAAGACTATCACAGTGCTTCACATTCCTCAGGGGGATGTTGGGAAAGTAATATCAAATGAGTAGCTATTAATTAAGGATGCCGAATGATGAGAAAAAAGTTAATTGATCACTTTTAAAAATAATTCATTGATTAAACTGAGATAAACATGCATATAAAGAGAACTTCAATATAGTTGGCTCACTGAGCTATTAAAGGAAATATCAGATTACTAGCAATTTAACAAACAAGTGCTACCATTCATTGTAAGAAGGTCATTTCTTTCTTTTGCTGTCCAAACTTGGTTATCACGAAAACAAATAGAACTCTTTGAAGAATCAACTATGTATGTCTACTTAGAACTAACTCTCAGTAAAGCTTTAATGGGTTACACCTGTCAGCACTAATGGTAATATAATCTGAATCACAGAATGCTGTGAAAACAAATCTGAACAAATAAATCATAGATAAAATAATCTAAGGCAACATGCAAACATTTCAATTTCCCAAGAGCAACTTGCAATGGACCATAGTTACGTTGAGCATAGCTTAATATTTCCTCTGTGGAATCTTCCAGTTTCTATATCTGGTATGGTTCCTAAGATAGAGGCTATTGCTCAGCAATTGGAGCTTTCTTCTACTTTAGACAGATACCTTAAATTAGTTGCTAGTAGTTTAGTGTCTTTACTTTTCAAATACAAAGACACTGCAATGTTTTCATTTTATTATCATAGTATGAATAATAATACTGATAATATTCACAAAAGGAAAAGATCTTGGGTTTCTTTACTTTTCTTGGGTTTCTTACTTCTGGAAATGCAAAGTAATTTTTTCCCCATGTTCATATTTACATGAAAGAGGCACTGACACATCTCTTTATAAAGCCTGATGTTTTTTCAACACTTAAAAAATAAAGTATTAAAATAAATGGGCCATCTCATTACATGGAATTAAGATAAATGTTTATTTAAAATTACGTGAGTCAAATACATTTCTTCCCGCTTCTTGACAACAAGTCTACTTATTCTGGATAAAATGAATAACAGTTCTAATTAATCGCAAAAATAGTCTCTACTGTATAATAGGGGTGTGAATTTGCTTGTTGCAAAGCAAACAAAAGACCAAAAAAAAAAAAAAGCAGATGTATAATCTGTGCGCTTCTTTATTGCTATTATTATATTGTCCAAGATGGTTTGGAATCATGGTGTTCAGGAGCCTATGCTTTGTCCTACGGCAACTGGGCTGAATGACATGATCTGCACTGTGGGTGGTCTGCCGACTGAATTGGGGCAGGCGGCTACCAAAAAGAGAGCTTCTCAGTCGTGGCACTCTGCTTATGCACTGTTCTGCTTAGGGATGTCTGCCTAGCGCACCGAATGTTTTCAGGCAAGCAAGGGCTGTGCCAGGATGTGGCTTCCGCACTTTTTCAGGAAGCACCCTGACATGCTTTAGTTATACTGCTCAGCAGCAGGTGTGGGGAGATTGTTCGATCTCGTATTTGAGACACAAATTTATGTATTTTGCATGAGACTTCTCCCACTCCATGAAAATAAGATACTTAAAAAGTAGGTAAAGTTTTTCTTCCTTTCTCATAATACTAGAACATGGTGGCATCGTCCAAAGAAACTAATTGACGGGAGATTCAGGACAAACCAAAGAAAGCATTTCTTTGCACACACCATGGAACTGATGTGTAAGACTCACAGCCTCAACATGCAGTGATGGCTGCAGGCTTAGGTAGCTTTAAAAATGCGGTGCTGCCCTGTGGGGTTTGCCTGGCACCATTGCTGCTTTCTTTTCTGCCCCAGGCAAAACCCTTTTTATATTCCAGGTGTTATTGCAGCTGAACTGGTTTTTAACATTGCTTTTATTTCTCATTTGCCTCACGCCCTGGTTTTATCTTCTTTTGCCATGACCTGCCAGATTTTTGTACTGCTTTTGTTGCTTATTGTATTACTTGTTTTGTTAATGTGTGGCTGATTTTATTGCAGACGTTTCAGAGAGCTCTCTGGGCTATGGGACAGTATATAAATGTGAGCAAGAAATAATGAATCAAAAGTCTGTTGGGCAAGAAGTGGTACATCACTGCAGCTCTGAGGATCACAGGCAGACTGTTAACTCAGCAACCAGGGATTAGCGATGGGGAAGAACTGCTGGCTGCCTTCTCTAGAGGCATCTGGTTGGTGAGAAACAAGATGCTGGATTCGGATCAGATCCTGCAGGAATATTTTACTATATTAGGATTTAGTTTGAAAAAGTTTCCCCTGCCCTATAAAGAAGGGCATGGATTTCATTTGATTGATTCTTTTTGATAACTCACCCAAATTTGCAAAGTTCTTTGTAAACAGAATCAACAGAATTTGAGATTTTAAAAAATATGGGAGACATTTTTTATTTTCCCAATATTTTAACAGCTAATTGGTTTTATCCTTATTTTTACCATCATTTATCAGATGCAGTGTGTTGTGTGTTGTATATGGTTGCTTTGTTTTGTTTTGTTTTTTTGTAAGCCTCCCGGACACTGGGACGGCATATAAAAAACTGGGACGGCATATAAAAAACTTTAAATAAATTAAACAAGCAAGCAAACAAACAAATAAAAATAAATTGAAATTGATGGATGCTTAGCTCTTAATTATCTGGGTCTGCATCCTGTATATTCTGCCATGTTGTTGGTGATGCACAGGGGTCGCCACCTCCTTTTTCACAGTTACATAGCAGGCAGGCACATCTCTCCATGCTGGGAACGGCGGAAACAATTGGATTTGATGGGTGCAGAAGGGTGAGAATTTCAGTTCAGTTTGTTCTTAATAAGAATTTACAAAGATTGGCACATGTCTTCATATACAGGACAGAAAGAACTTGAGATTTTTAAAAATGTAAATACTGGAGGAAATGAACCTGACAGATTCATCCATCCTTATTTGTCCTTCAATTAAAGTTTTTATGAAGTCTGCAAACATTGCATTGAAGCATAACATTGCTGTGCTATTAGTGATTATTAGTCCTGAGGGCTATAGGCTACCTCCAGTGCAAGAGACAGTATGAACATGTATACCAGTTGCTGAGCACCATGGTTGGGAAGGTGCTGTTGCATTCATACCCTGCTTGTTAGATTCCCAGCTAGCCACTATGCTACCATTGCTGGACAAGATGGACCTTTTGTATGGCCCTATATAGTGTTTTATATTTTTAATACTAAAAACCTGACAAAACATAGCAAAACAATGGATAGGAAGAAGAAAGGATGTTACAAAGGTGTTAAAAACATACATTCCAGAACCGCAATAACAAGGCATGGGTCAACCAAAGTTGTTCTTTATTTTTTGGCTGGGCCTGGACAGTCATTGAAAGAAGTCTGTATAAATCATCTGTCTGACTTTGTATAAGGTGTCCCTTATAGTCTCCAGAGGTTTATTTGCTAAATCAACTTCTCACAGATTATCAACTTCTTATGCATTAGAGTGCAAACTATTCTCTCGCCCTGTACCTCTAGCAGAATAAAGGCATTTTCCACCAATGTCACCTTTGGCAGGTAAAATGCCATCATCATTTTGTAGCTGAGTAATGATACAATGCAATAAAAGTTGCTCAAGGAGGGTGGAGGGAAGATATCATGTTTTCACCCTTTTAACTTTCTCCTGATGTGATTAGTTCCAGAAAGATGAGGTATCATTTCTGTGAAGGAATTCCGGATCATAAGATTGGTCCTTAGGAGCTGGCAACATATAATAAATGTGCTTTATTCCTAAACATCAATCAGTTTCAAGAATGGGGCTTGCTTGCAGAATGGTAATAACAGGAATACTCCGCTAATAACTACCACAAGCATTAAAACACTGGATGACAGATGTGAAGTGTTCTTCTGTAACAAGAACACTTTCTTGTAATTATGGCTTTATAACTATTTCTAAATATTTTGTTCCTGATGTTTCTAGAGTTTTGAACTGAAACCCTACAATGTTTCTATTTGTGAAAAAAGAAAATATTCACAGAAGTCAATGAAGCTTCTACTTGTAATACAGATGCTTTTCATTTGATTGTCTTTTAATTTGCAGGGGTTTTTTAAAATGAAAACCTCCATTGCTTTTCATAGGAAATGATAGGGAAGCAACCTAAAATAAATAAGACATAGAAAATGCTATAACTATATGCAAGACTGTATTAGAAAATTACGGGGATGTAAGAGCCATGGTGCATTGCACCAGGCAGGCGTGCAAAGCCCCCTCCCCACTCCAGTGGTTCACTGTTCTCTCTCCAGACCCCCATCCAGGCTCAGCAAGACTCTAATGCACTCTCTTTCTGTTTTCTCCAGTTTCTATCCTCTTGGACATACTCTGGTAGTGGGGTTTACTGCCTAATCCACATATGCATTCTCCTCCATTCTCTATGTGTGCGTCTGCTCAATGCATTCTGCATGTTTTCCAAAGAAGGCAGAGCAGATCTTCCAGATGTTCTACATGTTTACCCATGCCCCATCTTGATCAGTTCTCCTGAATCAACACACAACTAGCTTAAATTTGGGGGACCTTGTGCCAACAGAAGACTATGTGCAACTCTTCCAGTAGATTATCTGAAATGAGAGAGAAAGAAAAGGAACAATGGGAAAACTTGGAAGGGTTTTAAGTGGAAGATGATGATGTCTGGACTCCTCATGTAATTCTGTGCATGAAGTTGGGTGATGTGCTATAAAAGCCTCTTCTAGAAGCACCTGAAGGGCCCAGTACAGCATGCCAGACAGAGCCTCAGCCTTCGTATTTTAATTGCTGACTGTGTCTGACTGAAAGATCTGGCACCGTTATTTTAAAGCTTAGTAGCTATATAATTTTCTGTTTTACTGTATACTTAGAGCAAGGAATCCAGGCTGGATTATGATCCCAGGAGGAGGTTAGGGAGGCATTAACCTTTCACTTGTCACAGTTGTCCTGATCTAGAATGGATTCCACACACTGAGAATTTATAAAGTAATGGGTCAATTTCAGCCAATACAAATGGTTGGTGTGGGGCTTCAAATTCAGATTGTGGGGTGTATGTAGGGAGTTAGCATAAATTCCCTGTTAGTTTTCTTCTCACTTTTGTTTAACCTGGCAACCTTCATCATTTTTCCTCTTTTCCATCTTAATTTTTCTCTCCCCTTTCCTGTTTTGCTAACATGGTGTCCTAGGCACTCAGAGCTTATCATGGAGGACTGTGGGATTCCCAAGGAGCCAGTCATCCCTTGCAAATATCTGATTTGGATTCTTCACTGAAATGATAGTTAAACCTTATTTTTTAAACACTACATTGTTTTGCCTGATCTGTGCACCAGCCATCACTGAGACAGCGGAACATCATGGGATTCTGGAAGTATTGGCAGAGACTGTCCACACAATCCTATGGCACACTAAGTGCAATGGTGCTTTCGCCACAGTAAATGTTTGAGTCTGGATCCTAACCTGTGTTTCCACTGAGTACATGCCACAACTTTTATTCTCCCCTACTTTTACTATAGGTCCAGAGCACAGGATTTTGACCAGCTGGCAGCCACTGGAAGCAATAGGATCAGAGCGCAAACCTGCAGCTAATTCATATCCTCCACCATGTGTTAAAGACTAGCCTCCCCTACCCTTGTGTCCTCCAGAAAATTTCAGCTTCAGCTCACAGCATTCCTGATCATTGGCCATTCTGGGTGAGGCTGATGGACATTGCATTCTGGAGCGACAAGGCTTGGGTAGACTGTTATAGTCTGTGTACAAGAGCACTATGTACAACTCTGTACAGGCAGCTTCCACAACTGTGTAATTCAATCTGTCCGACTGACAGCAAATGGATACACAGGCAGGTGGATCATCTACCATATCTAACCCATAGGAAGAGGGAGGGATGCCCACACTCCACTGCGTCAGTCTGGGAGGGCTACTGTGTGAGCCATCAGTTAAGGCATCAGCATTGTCACTGGGCTGCTGACTAGGTGAGTCCAAAGGGAAGCATTGGGCTTACTGCACCATCTTGGTAAGCAGGTTGCAGTCCTTACACAGATATATTACTTATTTACTTAAAAAGGGAGTTCATAGAAAATTATAGCCACTTTTTTCAAAGGGGGCAGTTTCCTGGCCATTTTTCTATTACTCTATTTAATTAGCCTAATATGCATCCTCCTTTATTCTGGCTTCAGACTTTGCAGGTCGCATTTTGGTTTGGAGTCTTGCATTGATGAAAGTTAAACAGGATTAGCAGAAGTGTTTGATTTATTCAGAAGCAACACAAAGAGATGCAAGATAATTCCTATGTGCTGCTCCATCTGATCATTTTAATTGTTACTTAACAAGGGCACCTCAGAGGGTGAGGAGGGTCCTCAGATTTTGTACACAATCAGTCCCCTGGACTGCCAGAAAAAGAAGATGATAATCATGTGAAAGTGTGCCTGACTGTGTTCAATGGATTTCTTCTTCAGAGTAATGTTTGCTGATCAAAACTGAGCTGAATTAACTCTGTTCCATGCACCTACAAAGAACATGCCTATTTGATCTGAAAACATTTAGCATCAGCCCCATCCAGCCTTTGCAAGTAACACACACCTTTCATCGGAAGCTATCAAAGCATTTTAGCAACAACAAAAAATGGGATTGAGGAATTACATCTCACAGGAGCAACCTGCAGAGGAATGGCTGCTGCACACGAGTGCACAAACAGGTCTCTACGCGGCCTCCCCACAAATACGCATCACCACGGGTGATCACCTTTTTACCTAAAGGTAACTGTGAGCATTAAGTACAGTATAAGATACACTCATACTATACCGGAAGAAAGTGGTGTAAGTGGAAGCAGAAGCTCATGGATGCAAGTAGAGTTGGTTCCAGGCTACCCAAAAGATTGCCTTCTACCACAAGAACTTGCCTGGTTCTTAAGAACTTCTAGAGAGGTCCTTCTTTTGGAGCCGCTGCCTTCAGAGATCTCTGTGGTGGCACCATGAAAAAGCACCTTCCAGGTTGCTTTTTCCTACCGGTGGAACTGCCTGAGAGGTGAGGCTGCGCTTGCTTGCTTTCTGCCACCCTTCCACCTGCAGGCAGACGGACCTACCAGAGAAAGCTGGTCTGTAAGGTGGTCTTTTGGACTGGATGTTATTTGCATTCTGTTATTGTTGTGCTTTTGTTTTAATGTGTCTGTTTGTTTTTATTAATTTCTCGGAGACGGTTAGGTGCCTTGAGTGCCATTTTTAGATGACATACAAATCAGATCAATAAATAAGGTGAAACCCTTTCCAACTTTTGCCACAGACGTGCCACCTCTTTCTGCCAGCTGACAGGCCATTGTCAGATAACTGTAGTCTGAGAATGGTAAGAGAAGTATTTCTTCCCAGTCAACCCGCACAGCCAGTATCGTTTCCATTCATATTTAGCCTTCCTGCATTCATATTTTTATGTGTTTTTATATGTTTAATATGTATTTATTTATTGTTGTGAGCCGCCCCGAGGCTTTGGTGAATGGGGCGGCATAGAAGCTTACTAAATAAATAGATAAAATAATAAAGGCTTTGGCAAGGGGTGGCATAGAAATGTTATAATAATAATAATAATAATAATAATAATAATAATAATAATAAATATTCAGGTTTAGAGACTGACCTGGACACAGCCTTAAAGTGATAACATTTCAACTTGAAATTCATACTAGTTTTCTATGTTCAGGGAATAATGATAATGATAATACGGGACCATAATATCATGTTAGTTCACATCTGTAATCGGAACTCAAGAAACAAGGTTAATGGCTCACCTGCTGTTTGTATGAACTAGATCCAAATGAAACACTCATGTTAGTCAAAGTAGGTCTAGTTAGGTCAGAATGCTTGAAAAAAAGGCACTATAGCAGCACACAGATGGACAAATATGTATTTGAAATAATATGAAAACATGCCCCAGACTGGTTTTGTTTCCTTTTTATCTAATTACATGGCCTGGATGCAAAGAAGAGCAGGTATATGTCTACAAAATCATGCATCCGATGCTGCGTACTGTGGTATAATTCAGGGACTCTTATCTCTAAGTCTCTAGGATAGTCTATACACTTAAGCACAACCCCGAGGAGCAGATTGAGTTGAGGTGGATTATGCTGGATATCTGTTTTTTTCCTTGTTTTGTGTGTGAAGAAAGTAAATTACTACCTTGTATTTTATCAGCTACTGTCTTGAGTTCATTCAGAATTTCACAGTATTTAGGAAAAGGGACCAAAATTATATTTTCAGTGACTGGAAATTATATTTTGACTGCCTGATATTAGTATAAATCATCATATTTAATGAAACAAAATGCATTCAAATGTCACACATTTTCAATGTTCTCTGTGAATTGCCTAGGGGTGGGGTAGAATAAGAACTCTATTTATTTTAATATAAATAAAGAAAATAAATACAGAAAAGTTTAGCTGCTTCCACAATATACAAGCAACTGTGGAGAAAATATTTTGAAATACTCTGATCCAATTAATCTGCTAGGCACAACATGTAAGATATGGCAAAAATTAGTAATAATAATAACGAACCCAAATTCAAATGGACAGCATCACCCATATTGCCAAAACAAATGGAGCAGAATAATAGTTTTCAGACTCAGGTTACTGTGTCAATGCAGAGTTTTGAGCTGTGTTAATTCACCAAGCTTGATCCTGCTTGCCAAAGCATGCTTGTCAATATTTAGCACCCAGGGACCATGTTGTGAGTCTTTACAAAATCTCGTTTATAGACAACACACTAGAGTAGCTGCTGTGATCCTTTTTCTAACATTGAGATTAAATGGCTGAAATTTGTTTTGAGATTGTTGAAGTAGGGATGTATGTGTGAGTTTTCTTTCCAGATACCATTTGCAATCAAAAAAGGAGAAACAAGGCTGAAAGACTGAAAATGCTGTGCTTATTAAATGGAAGTTTTACACAAACTTTTTGTAATGCTTTTGCTGGGCCAAGCAGGAAATGTTTTTAGTCTTCTCTCTCCACCTTCTCCTCTGCTGTAAGATTAGATACTAAGCAAAGTTAATATCAGATACGTTGGTGCTTTTCATAAAGTAGCTGAAGTACAGGCAATTCACCTGCTATTTCAAACTGTCACGAAGCGTCAAAACCATTCTCCCTCCAATTGGCCAAAACAAGGTTTTCCCATGATCCTCCTCCTCAAATGTCCTGCTCAGTTCACCACTGCCTTTAAGCCTCATCTGCTCTGCAATTACCAAGTGAAGGCCTTCCACAGATTTGGGTAGGATACAGGCACAAAGAGGGGTGCTCATAGTTCTAAGAGCTTGTGAGCTGAGCCAGTAGCTTACCTTGGGGTACCCAAGAAAAAGAAGGGCAATGGTGGCAACTCCATAGACACCAGCAAAGTCACTGGTCTGGCTGGAAATGGGGCAGCCTCCCACAATATCGTCCCTCTGCTTTCCCTACCAGCTGAATACCAATAATCATTCCTGCAAATGAACATTTTGAGATGTTCTTGTTCTGTGATGGGATGGTATAGGAAAGCTTCAAGTAAATAAATAAACATGGTCATGGATCTCCTACACCCTTTCTCAGCAACACACCATGCATACTCAAATGGTCTCCCCATTAGCTAGAAGTACAATGAAAGATAATCAAATTTGCAATATAAAACTGGGTGGAATAGCAAACACCCTAGAAGACAGAATGGAGATCCAGGGAGATCTTAATAAACTTGAGCACTGGGCTGAAAGCAACAGCATGAGATTCAATACTGACAAGTACCAAGTCCTCCACCCAGGAAAAAGAAACCAAATACACTGATACAAGATGGGGAGTACACGGCTCAACAGAACTGAACAAGAAAAAGATCTTGGAGTATTGCAGAAGTATTACTTCCAAATCATGAGTAGTAGCAGTTCCTCTATACTCCTCACTAGTGAGACCTCATCTGGAATACTGTGTCCAGTTCTGGGCACCAAGGTTTAAGAAAGATGCAGGTAAATTAGAAAGGGTCCAGCAGAGGGCAACAAGAATGATCCAGGGTTTGGAAACACTGCCCTATGAGGAGAGACAGAGAGACCTGGGCATGTTCAGCCTTGAGCAGAGAAGACTGAGGGGGGACATGACATCCCTCTATAAGTACCTCAAAGGCTGTCACAAAGAGGAAGGTCATGACCTCTTCTTGCTGATGCCAGAGTGTAGGACACGGAATAATCAGTTCACGCTGTGACAAGCCAGATTCAGGCTGAGCATCAGGAAAAGCTTCCTCACTGTCAGAGCAATACAACAGTGGAACCAGCTGCCTGAAAGCCCTACCTTCTGGACCCGTACCATCCTTTCTATTTGAAAGGATTTTAAAGAACACAACATCTAGCAATCCATCCTCACATTCACCTCCACACTTGTCAACTGGGAATGTGTTTTCACTGAGTGACACTCTCCCTGTTAGGGGTATGAAATGTTCACTCTATAATCATGCTCAACTGTATTTCACGTATTTCAGCCTAACAAAAGATGTTCTGCAGCTTTAACCAGAGGCATCAGTTCCCATGACATCAATGCTTTGAAATGAGTGCACCATCATATTCATGTCTGAAAGGGTCAAAAGAAGAAATGTAAGACATGATGGTGATGATGGAGATGAGGTAAAGTCAGACAACTGTGGGGGAGGGGAAAGCCACAGGTACTGCATCCTATTCATTGGGAAATTAGGTGCCCAATGTTCACAGTGGGGTTCTTGCTATGTGGCAGATTCTGTAGAATCATGTAACAACTTCTCCATAAAATATTCTTTTAAAAATAACAATTGATGTGTGAAATTTGGAGAGAGAGCCTATATGAAGAAAGTATCTAATAAGTGCAGAGGATGATTAGTAAATAATTCCCTTATACAAAAATAAAGTATTTTCATTTTATATTGCAGTAAGAAAATTCAAGATTCAATACAACCTTTTTTATTATTAGGGACTGTTGACTGAGTCTATAGGCTTTCCTTGTTCATATTTTATTTATGAATGGATGAAGGCCAGAAGTTAATTGATAATCGCTTCAGAATGGTGAAAGAACAATGTGAACTCTTAATTTACTTTTAAAAGAATATTGTAAAAACAAAAATGACATGGACTTACAAGTTTACACATGGACTTACAATGGTTTTAGCATGGTGACTTAGTTCATAAACATGTTTATAAAACAATATCATTGAGCCTTATATTTCATATAGTTTTTGCATTAAATCTACAGGTCAAGATATCATCAACCTCTCCCTTAGTACATTAATTGTACTGGAAATGAGTTAAGACTCAAAGGGCCCATTAGGACTCAAAGGGCCCCAGAAAGTGCAGGGCATAAGAAAATTGGTGGGGGTATAAGTGTCCTGCTAGATTCTGCCCATGTACTTATTTAGCATTCAACAACCATCATATACATTCTAATATATTTAGAAAATGGGTCTTCATTTGAGAAGAAGGGAGGCATCATGTGACTAGTCCATATGTTTGTACATGGTATCTGTTGAACATAGGGCTGTTCTATCACCCAAGAGTGTTGGACACAGAATTGTGGTTAAGTTACAGGAAGACAGATTTCGGCTGAACATCAGGAAAAACTTCCTAATGGTCAGGTCAGTCATACAAGGAAATCAACTACCTAGGGGGTGAGTGGGCTTTCTGGAAATATTCCAGCAGGGACTGAAAAGCAATCTGTCAAGGATGCTTTAAATTGGATTCATAAAATGTGCAGCAGGTTGGACTTGTTGCTCCGCATTTGTTTAGTCCACAATTGGAAGTTATCTGACCTGATCCACTCCTCACAAAATATTCTGTGACTCAGAATGGAGCCTAGTCCATAGTTCTCCAAATTTTGTAATGTAGTTTTGTCCCTAAACTGCAGGTCAAATATGCATTTAATGATAGAGTGCATTTAAAATGTCAGGGTTGGAATGTGTGTGTGTGTGGTGGGGGGGAGAGAATACATTTTCGTGCAGATTTATTTTTATTTAATTTACGTTTAATACCTCCTCCCCCATGGCAGATTGAACACAAGAACAGAAGAAAAGTCCTGCTGGATCAGACCAAAGGTCCATCTAGTCCAGCACTCTATACACCAGGGGTCTCAAACTCAACTTACCAGGGGGCCGCTGGAAGTAGAGTCTGGGTGAGGCTGGGCCGCATCAAGCGGTGGTGGTGGGCCACTCATCCCGCATCGCTCCCGGAGGCCAGCCCAGGCGCCGCCGGCACTTTGAAGGCCACAGGGCCCCTCTCCCGTGCCCCGTCCGTCCCGGCAATTGGCCCGCGGGCTGCGAGTTTGAGACCCCTGCTATACACACAGCGACAAACCCACAGGATTGCTCAAGAGGGATGGGTGCAAGACCTGCTCCTGGCCAAGCCCAGGCACGCTGCCTTTGGTGAAGGGAGTAGCACACAGCCAGCCAGGCCAGCAGCCACTCACAGCCTTCTCCCTCATGAACCTGTTCAATCCCTTTTCAGAGTCATCCAGCTTGGTGGCTCTCACCCTGGACTCCAGAGTTAGGGGAGGGACAAATATGTCTCCCTCTCCACATGCATTGTTTTAAACATCTCCATCATGCCACTCCTCACTCACCCTTTTTCTACGTTAAACACTCCCAGTTGTAGCAGTCACTCTTCCTGGGGAAGCTGCTGCAGGGCCCTGGTAATTGTTGCCCTCTTCTATACTTTTTCCAGGACTGTGGGTGGCGCAGCGGTTTAAACGGCTGAGCTGGTTGATTGAAAGGTCGACAGTTCGAATTCGCACAATGGTGTGAGCTCTTGTTGCTCCGTCCCAGCTCCTGCCAACCTTGCAGTTCGAAAGCATGTAAGTGCAAGTAGATAAAAGGGTACCACTTTGGTGGGCAGGTAACAGCGTTCCGGCACTTCAGTGTTTAGTCATGCTGGCCACATGACCACGGAGACTGTCTGCGGACAAACGCTGGCTCCCTCGGCTAGGAAACGGAGATGAGCACCACCCCCTAGAGTCAGACATGACTGGACTTTAATGTCATGAGGAAACCTTTACCTTTAACCCTTATACTTTTTCCAACTCAGTAAGGCAACCAGAATGGAGCACAATATTCCAAGTGCAGTCACACCAAAGAATTGTATAAGGGAAATAGGATTTTAGCAGTTCTGGATTCCATTCCACTCCATTCCTAATTATGCAAAACTGGGACAGAACAGAGTAACAAATTCAGGTATGAGTAACCACCACAGACTGCCTGCCCCCACAATCCATTCCTAGGTATAGACTCAATAACAAAGAAAAAAAATATATGTCAGCTGCAGAGTAATTTTCTTTCTTTTAAAAAAGCTATTCTACAAGGACCAGTGATACCAACTGCTGATCTATATATACTCCATGGGTTTGGAACAAAATACCTTGGTTGTTAGGCTGAAAGCAGTGCCGGACACTTCTGTCTGATCCTTGGGAGATACAAGCCATCTCACAGATAAATTTTGTGAGGAATCTCATTCCTTCCTTCCCTAATTTCCCTTTTCACTGTTTTGTCTTCTTCACCTTTTCCTCAGGGAACAGCATGATTGATAGCCCTAATCCAATGACTGTATTACAGCTACCTCAAGTTGGACTCTTTTCCTTATCATTAGCAGTTACCCTATGGTTAAATTCACAGCTCACTGCTCAGTACAGCCCCTGAGATTTAAGGTTCTGGCCTTTTAGAAAATATTTAACATACAATTGAAATCCTGACATACTCAGAACTCAGTTCTCTGCAAGGATTCCTTAATTAATCCAATGTACTGTGCCATTGTGCTATGTAATACTGTGAACTACTATCAAGACTCAGAAAAAAAGTGTAGTACTAAATTAAACAGACCTTGGCGGTGTCTGCATCCTAAGGTATATCCCCCACCTTCCTGAATAGATCTTTGAATATTTAAATTAACTTTCATAACATGATGTGGAGGGAAGGCAGAAGAAAGAGAAGCCCTAAAAGTTCTACACCTTCATCATGGTGGGGGTTGACGGACTTTTCCCTGTCTCATCATGCAAAGGCTTCTGCCCTTCTTTGGTTAAAGCTTGGACTGTATCTGCAGAAAACAATAGAAGGAGGGAGTACCAGTACTGATGGAAGTACTAGAATTTCATTAGATTGCCTAAGGAAAGGTGCTGTTCTCAGCCAAGGCCTTCATCTGCAATATGGTGATAATGCCAGCTTACAAGAATAGTGTAAAAATCCTGCTCTGAACACTCAAAATACACAAAATGTGAAATAGTAACAAGAATAATTTTTATTATTCTGCTGTATTTCAGAGAACGGTCTGATGCTGCTTACTGTTAAGGCCAAGCCTAGGTGGGAGACAAGGTAACTCCAGATAAGCCCCTCTGAGGTTCCAAGGCAAAAATGGCAGTGTGCAGATGATTTTTTTTTTTAAAGGGGGCAATTTAGTGTCCATTAATTATCTCTGTCAACACTGCCTGTCAGTCGACAAAGGCTGAATGAAAAACATGATGGGGAGGCAATGTGAAGGAACAGCCATTTTTGCATCCCTCCCTCATTAAACTGTGCTGACGACTAATTGCCTAAAGATGTGTTTTTGTCTTTAAGTGTAAAAATACTGGTGGACAGGATAGAGCTCCTGATCTGGTCTGTAAACCTTTGCCCTGGTTCTAAGTCAGTCAATGAGCTGTGAGCTTCTATGAAAATGGCAGCTGAGTCCCAGATGAAAAATTATGCATCTCCTAAACTGCTATTCTGCTGAAATGTCAAGCTATGGCCGGGCTGTGCCTCACACTCAGCACTTGGCATTTTCCTTCTGTCTGCTTTGTTGCCGTGAAGCAAACATGAACAGTGAGGATTAGTGTAGGGCAGGTAGCAGGCAAGCTCACTGTCAAAAATCTATTATTAGGGCTGTGATCTCTTTCTGCACAGACCAGTGACAGCCGTGCGTGGGGAGAAACAAGGCAGCAGGCAGTGCCACCATAATGGAATAAAGAGAAGTCTTTGTAAGTCTGTGTACATAATGCATGCAAATGAGCAGCTCTAATGGGTGAGCTACACTTAACAGAAATAATAGCCCCCAATTGAAATCGTATCAGATTGGTGTTGCAGTCCTGCTCTCTGAGTAGGCTTTTTGTGGCCTGCCTCTCTAAAGTAGTTTTTAATGTGGTCTCTTCTATTCTGTCTGATTCTCTCTCCAGGTGCAATTTACCTCCCACTAAAATAAACGGTAAGAGTCCCATTGATTTTAACAGAGCTAAATTGCACCCTCTGCTCTCACACGCATGCATATCACATACATTTCCTGTCTCATGATGGCTGGATTTCGATTCATGTCTAATGACTAGAGCTGACATCACATAATCAATAAACAACTTGTGAGTTAGAAAACAGAAATCTCCTCTTCTCCTCCCTTCCCCTGGCCCCCAACCAGGTCTTCACCAAAATGATGTGTCAAAGAAAACAATTCCATCAAGCTACTTCCCTTGTCACTTGAAAATATCCATTTCCAGGAGGTTAACATATATGGTTTCTATTAAAAACAAAGAATTTGCATGAGCACCCAGGTGTATTCTAACATAACACAGCACCTTACTTGTCAGGGTTTAGTCAGAGGTGGTATAACCACATTTCTTGAAAGAGAGTCACAGCTAAATGGAGGACATTGAAACAACAACAAATGATGTGTTTTCCTGCCTTCTATGAAAATGCAGGGATGTTTCACCTGTGACATCTCAGCTGAGGTGAGAGGCAGGCAAGTCTGTCAGTGCTCTTTCTATCCTTGATCCGAACATGAAAGCTGGTACTGAATGCCTAAGTCGGCATACTTTTTGATACTTTCGGTCTTCCACGCCTCTGGCAAGACTTTTTTTTAAGTACAATTCAGATGCAATTAAGGACAGTTCAGCTCCATTGATTTCATTGGGAAAGAATTAAGCATGTGTTTAATTGAAATCAGTAGGACTTAAATGTGCTTAACTTGGGCTGGATCATGCCCCATATTTTCCGCCTGCATGGATACAAAAATAAGTGTAGAAAGATGTGGGCAGTGCATCCCTGCAGCTTTTCAGAAGGCAATGAATTCCCTAGCAGAAGTTCCAGCTTTGAAGGATTAATATTAATAAATTGTAGCACCACCTCCTACAGCAGGAATTATGGACAAATGTTGTCTGCAATCTTGTATTAATTACCTTAGAGTAAGTCCTATTGAACTCAGCTAGGATTTCTTGTGCACAGGCATACACAGAGGATGAGACTGCCAGCTGGGTGTTTTATTTAAGCCACAATATTTGCATGTTTGTGATGCAGAATTTAGACTTGGATAGTCAAGGTGGTGTAGGGCTGGAATTGGGCAAAGCAGACTGGGGTAGAACTCCACCTGGCTATGGAGTTCAGTGGGTGACCAGAGCGCAGCTATTGCATCTCACTGCATCCTACCTGACAGGGTTCGGTGCAATAACAAAATGGAAGTGGACAAGTTGACCAGACACCCCTGCAGGAAGGGCAAAATGTACATGAAGCCAATGTGTTAACTCTTCCTTTGACTATAAGTCCATATTTAGGCTCACGCGAATGGGACGGCATACAAAAACTCCAAATACATAAATAAAAAAACTCCAAATAATAAAACACATTTTCTTTCCTATATCACAGGTGGAACATATATGTCCCAGAGGTATTCCTGAACTTAGCAAATGACTACTGTACAGTTGCATTAGTCTGTTCAGGCCCTTCCTCATATGTGTGATATTTATATATTGTTCCAGATCTCCAATCATATTGTTACTTAAGACTTGACAAATGGTATCATGAAACTTGAAAGATGTGGGTGATTTTGGTTACCCAACATTAATCATTTTAGTGATTCCTATCACAATATATCAAAGTTTTAGATATTCAGAAACTGATACAGGTAGTCCCCAGATTATGAACATCTGGGTTACAAACAACCCATACGTACTAATACATGTAATTCCATAAACCATATATGAATTAGAGCATATATGAACAGCTTTAATGAAAAGTCATGAATATCTATCTCTAGGGAACTATGTGACACATTTGGCAATCAATCATAAATAGTTCCCTAGAGATAGTCACGGAAACCCATTTCCTTAGACCAAATGTTTTCACCTTCTCCAATGAGTTCTTCAACAACTCAGACAACAGGCTTGCCACTCTTCCACATAAGTCTTGTGCTCTTCAGGAACCGGAATTGGAAGCTCAACAAATGCTCTGCCAACTCTGCCTCTGTACATGGACCCATTGAGACTAATTTGCCAGGGATTAAAGTGTTTTGAATGTAATAAGCAGGCACTGGGCTATACTGCCCTAGCAGCCCATTATCAGAGAACTCTGGAATATAATGAGGGACTGGTAAGCCACCTTTAAAGATCCAAATTATTTTCTATTGGGCTTACATTAAAATTAAAGACAAAAGTAAAATAAGTTTAATGAGATTTGGGTTGCTTTTATTGAATATGTTTTTTTAAAAGGGAAAGGACTGGAACCATCAAAAGAATCATTGCAATTTTAGAAGGAAAAAAGTCCTGAAAGGATTTTTGAATGAGTTTTTTTCCTTTAATATGAATCCCACAATTCCAGCGATGCACAGAGACCATGAAGAAGAACCATGGCTATTATTTCAAACATCACTCCAGACCATGCTAAGTTTCCTTAGCCATGGTTTGTGTGATATCTCAATGGAATCCTGGTCTTATTCTAAAAAGATAAAAAATGATGAAAAAAGGTACCATCCTGTTTTTAACAAATGTTCAACAATTCCTTTTCGGTCACATTCACCTAAAGGTGTAGTTCCATCTTTTATTTATTCCTGAACCTAACCATTGTTGCATGCATTACTGTGCCTTTGCGTTTTGATATTCCTGTAAGTTTAAAAAGCAGTTGACCACAAAAGGGGATGTAGCTGGATAGAGAGAAAAGGTATTGCAGGAAGAATGAAGATACCTTTCCACAGTGCTTTGTGGTATACTGGAAATGTTGTGAATTGTATGGATTTAAAAAAAAAGGCCTGGAGTATGTTGAATCTCTAATAAATTAAGGGAATAAAACATTAAGGCATGCACAGAAGTGGCATCCTTTCATCTCAGCTAAAGAATCCGTATCTCATTGTCCTATACAAGGAACATTGGCTTGCTGAAGAGCCCATGCAATGTACTGGCTAGCCTGAGCAATGAACCAGGAATTTCCTAGTTAGATTCTAATAGCATGAAAGGGTATCAACTATAAACTCCTTCAATAGCCATAGGCAAGCTAGTATGTTAAAGATTGTAAAGATATCTGCAGTAATGTATGTGAAACACTTGCAAAAGCACTATACAAATGTGATATATTATTGTTGCCCAAAGAAAACAAAGCACCTAATTTGAAATTAAATTGCTGGCTATAAGTCTGATCAACCTTTAAAATATCAGTGCTGCTTGGTTAGCTGTACTTTTTATTCTAAAAGGAGTGTCAATTAAAAATTCCCAATTAATAGGCAATTAACAACCAAAACTGACATTAATATAAGACCCTTTAAAGTATCATCAGCAAAATGAAACAGATAAAAACATGTACATTAGTTGTTAAAATAGAGAATAGATAATAATGGACTATAACTGAGACACCATCTAATAGATCTTAGTAAATGTGGAATATGCTTCTGGTGAACTATTTGCATCTTTTCAGTGTTTCACATAGAATGGCATATAGGTGCTCTAGAAGGGTATGAATATCATTTTAATTTGCTGTTATACAAGTGCATTTTCTGACACTTAAAGTAATTGGTCTTTTGAAAAGTTGATGTAAAGTGCAATTTCTGTATTAATTTTACATTCCTTCTCAACTAAGGAAAAATGCCTTTTTGATTTTTATTATCTTGTAGTAACATAGTCACCAAACTCTGTGGCAGTCAGTTCTTCCCCAATTCTGTTCAAGACAAAAGAAGCTTTCCCTCATTATATGCAAACAATGTGATTTTAATATCACATCTGTTAATTGAATTAAGGCTACTGCTAAAGGACCTGTTATAAAGAACAGTTAACGGTTAGCTATTCAAAAGCTAAAATTTCTGGTTAGCAACAACAGCAGCAGCTTGCTGCTTATAGAAGTGAGGTCACTGCCGACCCATGAGGGGGTCCTTTGCATTGGTCTCTCCCTCTTTCTGAAAAGTCTAGGCTTTCTCAGCCCTGCTTAACAGTTGAATTGCAGGGCTCTGTCAGCAGCAACCTTGCTCTTTGCTTCTTTTATATTAACTAAAGATCTTTTATTTGCCAAGGATCTGTATAATGGTTTTGAATATTCAAAGTGCAGACTGGAACTTACCAATGCTCCTGAAAGTTAGAGGAGAAATCAGAGGATCAACACCTAAGCACCACATTGGAAGTCTCACATGCTCCATTTCTGGAAGTTTAAGTGGTGAGCTTTCATTGGTAGCAGAGTAGGGAGTTAAGTGATTGGCTTGCACAGCCCTCCTTTAGATTTGAATTGTGGGGCTATGCGAGTAGAAATATTTTCAAAATAATGTGCTAGGGGCATAGAATGATAGAATACTAGAGTTGGAAGGGGCCATGAAGGCCATCGAGTCCAATTCCCTGCTGTTGCAGGACACCACGTCACACCATCCCACTCAGATGGCTGTCCAGTTTCTTTTTTAATGTCTCTAGTGCAGGAGAGCCCATCACCTCTCCAAGCAGCTGGTTCCACTATCGTATTGCTCTGACAGTGAGGAAGCTTTTCCTGATGTCCAGGATGAATCTGGGTTGTTGCAACTTGAACTGATTATTCCATGTCCTACACTCTGGCTTCAGCAAGAAGAGATCTTGACCTTCCTCATGTTTTGGAATGTTGGCTAATAACTTCACCTCATATAGTATTATTTGGTGGTTTCCCAGCTTTTGTGCTGTTTTTCCCCATTCCAAAATGTTGGAATGCCTTGCCTAAGTTTTAGATATTGGCAGTACGAACATTAACATGAAATAGGTTAGAATGTTTCCCTTTTTGACCCTGATCCTTTGGCTTTTGACCCCACTGCTTTTTCCTGGTTCAGCCGCAAACCAGAATGAAGCTTCTGAAAACTGTTCTGAAATGAAATTTGGCTCTGGGACTGAAATAGTTTCTGCATCCATGACATGCATTTTATGAGCTCAGTAATGCTCCCAGTCCTGGCTATGCACCTAACAAAGAAAAAGCTTTAAATATGATCTTCAAGTGAGCAGTGCAGTCCCTAATAAAACATTTTCCACTCATCAGTTAATATAGTAAACCGCATACTTGGTCAGCAAAGTTTGGCAACTGCAGGCTAGATGTGGCCGGCATTGTATTGGCCTGAAAGAAGGATGGCAAGAAAATGCGCTGGCCGTACCTGCTGCTAATACATAGTTAAAGCAAATCCTTATTTTGCTTTCCCAAAGAAGATCAGCAGTATACATGTAAGCTGGGGAGAGAAATTTATTTATTGAAGACTGGTTCACCTTTTCCATTTCTTGCTCATACAAATTGCCCAACCATCTTCCAAAAGGAAATGTATTTTCACAGAAAGTTGAAACCTCCTCAAAATATGAGATTCTAGAAGGTCAAACAAGTTCATTGACCATGCATCTTCTGATATTTGTCCTCAGTTTGCCAGTACAGACAATCTCCTATCTATTATCTAAATCTATTTTATTATGAACTAATAATAACCTTTGTATTAATATGAATAAGGATCTAATTTCTACGGATGCTTTCAAAAGAGAGGTGGTAGCCCTACTGAATATGCCTTGAGGGCAGGGATCTGTCTGTCTTTTGAAAGAACATGGCTACCTGCCCTGAAATCCTAATACAGGATGGGTAAAGTCCAAATAGAGTAATTTGAATTATTTACAGATCATGCTTTGTTGCCACTCATTCTGAAAAATAGGCTTTTCCTTAAAAAAATGAACTCCACAGTAATGCAAACTATATTACACTTACAAATCTATAATTTGGAGCTAATCCTATTAGAATAATTTATTTCAATAATACAAAAATAGCATAGCAGAATGAAAACAGCAGGTTGTCCACCTATAGAACAAATTGTAGCTACAATTGCATAGCGTGGAAATAACTACAGCCAGACAGTTTGAAATATAAATCCTCTTAAATGGAAACCTTCCAAATAAAAAGGGCCTGTGTTATACTTTGTACTCTTAGGGCTATATATGGGTCAGATACTGTTGGTTTATATCTTTTTATGCACACCCCCAACATAGAGACAATCAAATTTGTTTTGTCCATGAGAAGATTTTATCAGTAAAGCAGTCTTGTCTGTCTGTCTGGGATGTTTCACACAGAATACCCATGGAAATGATGACATGAAGATGCCCTTTCATGATTTCCCCGAGCTTCCGCACCTGAGCCAGCCACAGTCTGATGAAGGCTTTAGAAATGCCCATGAATGGAAATGACATGCAAGTGCCTTTTGGAAGCTTAAAATGAATCTCCGCATGGAAAGGTGCCCAGGCTCGCTTGCCCCACCCATAGTGCTCCTGGCCCTGCTGCACAGTGGGGAAGTTGCTTTGAACCTCTGTGAGAAGGTCAGGAGAAGGTTTATCAAAATGCATTTAGCTGAACATTTTCAGAAGTCTCCAGGTTTCTGAGTACACACTGCTGAATGCATGCAGAAGCCTCCTTAAGGCCTTTCAGTGGGATGTACAAGGCCTGAAGCTCCCTCTCACTAGGATGGGGATGCTGAATGCCTGTTTGAACACCTGAACATAACTCTGGCTTTTCTTGGTATTCACAGAACAATCCAGTGGGTGGCTGTGAGAGGAGTCTTGCATCCTAAATTAGTCAGAAATCAGAGAGCAGATTAATCAAGCCAGCCTTCTCAAAATACCCATCCATCTTGTACCTTCCTCCTCCTCAAGCTGATGAAGGTGTGGATTTCAGTTCATACCAGCCCCAGCCAGCATGGCCAGGAATGGGAGGAATTACAGCAAAAGCATCTAGAGGGCACACAGCTAAGGAAAGTATATCCGTCTTGCACACACTAGCTCCGAGGTACAAGAGGCCATTGGTGCATGTCCCATAGAGCAAGCTAGCATTTCTTCCCCACAGGTAACTCCAGCACTGACTTGAGCACCGACCTAAGCCATGGGGAAGAAGGACCACGAGAGGAGTGAGCGAGATGGCATGAGAATACTAGCCTGACATTGCACAGGATGCCCAACGGACTGTGAGCTGCTGTCCATTTGATAAGGTGATGGCAAAGGATGGCTGAGCTCATGGATGCACCTGTACCTTCAGAGGGATAAATGTGCTTGGTGTTTATTCATCTGAGCAGCTATTTGGGTAACGCCAGGAAACTTGCAGGAGCAAGAAAGTAGTTTTCCTAAGTAAATTAGTGGATAATTAATAGTTCTTAGCTGTGGAAAACATGCATTTTCTTACCTTGCATGTATCAAAGGGTAGGAATAAGGGATAAATGAATTTGGTTTGCAAGTAAATTCTAACTTACCTCATTTGTACTTTCAAACTAATATGCAAATTGAAACCCTAACCATCTGAAATTTTCAGTTCTGCAAAGTCTGCAATGGAATTTTGAAAACAAAAGAAAGCTACATGTGATAATGTGTATATGCACACAAATATTTATATTAATTAAATTAAAATTAAATGCTTTAAATCAGCAAACATGCATACAAGAATTCATGTATTAGGAGAAACGTGCACATGTTCCCAATGTTTGGGGCAACCCAAATTAGGATTGGAAAAGTTCTCATAGTTTGGGACAAACTGAAGACTAGATCAATTAGAAACTGACCACTTTGCCCTTCCTTAGCTGTGAATCAACGTCCTTTCTGGCTCCATTATTGGAAAAAATATTCAACTTCCAAATATTTCAAAAAATATTGGAAAATATTTAAATTCTAGTAGAAGCTAATGGGCAACATAAAGAAAAGCTCCAACTTAAGGAAAGAACACATAGCAATATATTTATTCCAGCCAATAGAAACACACCAAATATGCTGAAGAACTGTTCAGCTCTTTCTGGAACTAGTTTATTGCTATGCTAAGCACTTCGTTTTAATGACGTTAACTAAGCTTTCAGAAACTATTGTTCAGCCATCTTCCTTCCTTAAATCTAGCAAATTATACTCTTTTAAGAGTTGAACGGAAAAGTCAATCACCTGCTTAGCTGTCTCCCAACAAAATTACCAGGCCATCCAAAGCTTTGGCTGGATCATGGCCAAGTTGAGTTTGCTGTCCCTGCACATTTTATATTCATCTGTATTGTAAATGCTAAACTTCGAAAGCCACGTTGCAAAAATGCTGCCTATTATTGCTTTAGATTCTCCAAAGTTATGCTGTAAAGGTGGAAAAAAAACCTCATGCTATTCACAAACTGGGAGGTTTGAAGTCGCACAGAATTTCCTTCCTCACTCAACCCCCATCCAAAAGAGATGAATTATAATCCATGAAAACAGAGCTTTACCATGGAAATTGGGAAAGGCCTGAAAAAGGTCAAAGAGTTCAGGTGCTGCTATCGTCCGTACTATACACATAAATGTTTAAATGAGTGGAATGGAGGATGTACTCCTCATAATGCTGCAATTTTACAGTATTTTCGGACTGACATGCCATGAACAAATATTCAGAAACAGCACCTTAAAATGAATGAAAGAAGACGACGGCAAAAAAAAAAAAAAAAAAAATCCACCAAATGGCGTTACGTATATAAAATACTACTGCAATAGTTCTTTTATTAATTTTTAATGCGCAGCCCCCTCTGTGACCTCTTTTATTCTTTGGCTGTCAACATGGCAGCCAGGAAAAAAATTGAAATGGGATAATAAAGCGTAGGAAGTACTTAAACCCCAAGAGTATGCAAGAGTGCTCCCTCTTCCTCTCCTGTCAGTCTGCGTCTCTGCTCCCCCCCCCCGCCCACCCCATATGGATTAAGCCGAATATGCTTTAGTTTCACAGTAAGCCAATGCCTTTCTTTCCATTTTTATATTTACTTTAAATACTACCTATTAAACACAAAGAGTGTTTATCTGTGTGAGGCTATGGACCAATTTACTGCTGTAAATAGTTTCCATACATTTATAAATCAATTAGGACAAAAACCCCGCACACGCAGCAAGCTCATCACCCCAGGACAGCCTTCCTGGTTTTGACACACAATAACACTACATGAAAGGAGGCTGTTTCCTTTTGTCTGTCTGGCCTCCTCCAAATATATTTGGCCTGATTCAGCTGCGTTTTGCTTGAACAGTGGGACATCATTATGCCATGAATATTTACCACTGTTTATATCTCCAAGGAGACTAATCTCCATACCACTACAGTCCAGAAGCTCACGGCATTGTCTCTGCAGGACCATGCTCATGTTGTCACAGCAACTGAGGGCACGGGGTCAAACAGATTAATCCATCAGTGAAAATAAAGCACTGCAATAGTGTACCCCAACTCCACACCCTCCCCCCCCCGCGACACACACACAGTTGCAAGCACACATCACCAACAGAAGCTTTCAAATAACATCCCCTTCCTGAATGCGTCATATAAAGTGCATGGATGTGTATCTCACAAAGGAGTGAAAAAGAAAAATATTCCGTTGGTGAGTGTGGTGTAGTATCTCAGAGGAAACCACTTACGGAAATCTGGTAAATCAGTAGATTATAGGAGAGAGGGAGATGCCAATTGTAGCCCGCAAAAAACCCACACATTGCACTGGGAATGTTTGTATTTTCCTTTTGCGATGCCCTTTGATTAGCCTCTGTCTAACATGTGGCCTGACAACTGTGACAGCATGAAAAATCCCAGCAAAACTGCGGGTCATGAGAGAAAAGAGATTTCCCCCTTCCTCAGGGGTGACCCCATCACTGCATTTCGTTGCAGTGTTTCACCATTAAGGAAAGGGCAACCCAAGAGTGTTCACACTCAATCTGTTCCATCTGTCATGACTATTAGGAAACCCCGGCCAGCAGCAAGCTGAAAAGCACAGCGAATGCAGAGGCATTGTAAGCCCCTCCTGATACTTCGCAGGCCTCAGTGGAGACATCTTTTCCGGAGAAAGGGCAAAACCTACCTGATACACCACCATATGTGGTCTTGTTACCCAGTCCAACGGAAGGCCAAGGTGTGCCATCTGCTCTCAGTCCCATCAGCCCTGACACAGTGTTGGTGGCTGTAACGCCATCTGCACCACCTGAGAACCAATTTAACGATCACTTTAATAAGCATGTTAACAGACCCTGTTCCGTGGCAGGAAGACCGTTCGAACGACAGGCCTGACGATTCTTACAGCCACGAAAATAAAAACTCTCAACCGATTCATTGGCATTGTGGCATTATTTTTTAATATTGTTATACTCAATATTTATAGAGCACATTTCAAATATTCAGGTACTTCGCACTCAGACTGCATTGCGAAAGGAGGTACATCTGTCAGAAGCTGTGACTGGCTCGGCTCCTGTGGACATGCACACTTGATGACAAATCTATGTTCGCCTCTATATAATTAATGTCTGAAAGAGTCAAAAGAAGCAGGGCGATGCATCTGGGGAACCCCCTATGTTTTGGCCTTTGTTGCCATGCTGAGCATAGACAGAAGGCTGGCTCTAAGATAACAAAGTAAGTTCTCCGCAAGAGGGATGCGTAAGAATTTTGCAGACTCTTCAGTGTGGAGTGCCCACACTCTCTCCTGCAAAACTCAAGTTTGACAGTGGGCTTCAAATGTCAAACGTCTTGGCTTAGCAAGCCATAAAAAGCATTGGAAGGAAATTTGAGGAAAGAGTTTTGACAAGCTGAACTTCTGGAATAGGCTCAGAATGAATCGTAGCCAGCCATCCACTCCTTGAGCTCGCATGGTTTTAGGTATGAGTGGGCTAGCCACACTTTCAGGGGACGAAGGCCTGATGAGGGTCCACATGCAGAATGTGATGCATTAAATTGTGTTTTTAACATTTATATGGAAACCTCTTAGGGATCTTCTTAGGATTTAGCAGTACAGAAATAGTACAAACAAATACAATAAAGGAGTGAAATGCTGAGGTGACAATCTATGGATTTTATCTAGGCAATTGCCTGCATGACTTGCCTTTTTGCAAGGCATTCAAATATCTCCAAATAATATTTTGCATTTCCATATCTACTTCTGGCCCAAATGTTACCCAGCTATTTGTGTAGTAGGTGATGGGGCATCCTCTCTTTACTACACAAGGGATATCTAGCCAGTATACCACAGAGGTCCGGACTACACTGAATGTAGAGCTCCAGGTGATCAGAGCACCTGCCTCATATGGAATGACAAAGAGCTCTGGCACCAAGGATTGCATGGCTGGACACTTCCTGCGACCATATTCCAGGAAATGGCTCGCTGCCAGGAGCCCTCCTCACCACCGCCATCTGCTGACTCACCTGCCCATCCTTCCTGGATTAAAGGGGTTGAGAAGTTATCAACGATGGCAAGTGAGGAGGAGAGAATGGGCAACATCTGACACCAGATTTTTGGGCAGAGCGAGAAGATACAGCAGTGGGCATCAAGGTACTCAGGAGCAAGCTGGATGCCTCAAGGGACTGGGGATGCACATGGACTGTAGACTGCTGAGAGCACCATGCCCAAAGTCCTCTTCTCCCTGACCAAAAAATCCTGCAGCCAGCATTGCAGGGAAGGGAAATGGCACCTCTTCTCCACCTAGTGAAGCTCTATGTAAAGTATGAAATGCCACATGGATTTAATGGTGGATTTCTCAGACTGAGAAAAGAACAACAAGAAAATGGTGCATCTCAGGAGCCCCTTCACATATTTCTCACTACACAACGATACTTAAACATCCTGCTTAATCAAGCTGCAAGCTTATATAATAGCAAAATGGGGATGCATCCATGTTTGTTACCTTCTTGGGAAGCCATGGCAATGTTCACAATGTCAGTGACATTTGGGGTCAGCTTGGCAAAGAAGGGAATCTGAACAGCTTGCCTTACCCAGCGACAGATGTTGCGCACCAGCTCTGGATCCTGTTCAAATAGGTCAGATAAATACAGTGCTTAATTAAAAGTAATGTGATCAAAACTTTCCAACAATCTGCTGCACTGTGGTTTGCTGAAATTATACTTCAAGGCTTTGCTTTGCCTCATTATCTTAAGCTGTGTCTGCATTTCTCTGTCTCACTCCAAGCCAGTGAGGAAAAAAATGATACTTAAAAATAAATGTGGGAAGGCAGGCAGCGTGATGGAGAATTTTTCAAGCTGTCGCTATGGTCTATCACTATGCCATAGGGATTGCAATGTTACCATTTTTTAGATATATTGTTTTGATTCTTTGATCTGTCTTATCTTTGTTCTATTCACATCCCAACATCTGCCTATGTATGTAATATATACAGATGCTGCAAATAAATAGATTAAAAAATAAACAGGGATCCTCCTGCTGAGAGGTTCAAAGCAGTGTAGATCACTCTGCCTGGGGAAAATCAGGCACACAGACCAGAGCTGGGCCATTCCCCCCCACCCCCAGCTGCCAAACACCAACAAGCAAACTAATCCTGTGATCTCTGTGGAGATCCTCAGGACCAAATCTGTGTTACTTCTAGAAATGGAATAACTGCACTGGCTTACTCTCCCTTGGCCCACACACTTTTACAAGCAATAAAAGAGCTTCTTTTTGTTCAGGCATTTGGGAAAGGTGGTGGGACAGAGCCCAGCTCACTACCAACTGGCTCCACAGCTTGGTGGTACCAAGCGTGAAGGCCTTCCCTTCTTCAGTGGGGCCACCATGGGACAAGAGGCAGTGTCCCTGCCTGTATCCTTTCTCGCCTGTTACGCAAGGAAGGCAACCGGCAAAGAGGAGAGCTCCCCTGTGCATGAAGGCTCTCCAGGACACACAGATTTTCTGGTTTTATGGCTTGCATGGAAAGTCTTCACAGGGATAGAAGCTTCTTTTCTCCAGGATGCTGTTTTTAATGGGTGCAGGATAATGGATGTGAAACAGAAAAGTGATACGCCTGGAGCATTGCTTCCCATGCCCTAGTCAGATACTGAAAGCCAGAGCAAAGAGGGGGTGACTGACCAGTCTCATGATTCATGTAGGAAATGATTCTGAGAATGCATGGATTAACAGATTAATAGGGAATTAATTGATTAATAGTAGCAGGTTAACAGGTGTCACACTAGCCAATGAGTACACTAAAGAGCACTTGGATAGTTGGACTTGCTCTTCCAATGGGACTTTATTTATTTTTTGTCAAAACGATGTGGCAAGTTAAATGCCTTTAATTCATAAACAGGCAACCCATGGCTACAGGCCACACGTGGCCCCCTGGCTTCATGCTCTAGAGATTGCTGGCGTCTTGAGTAGCCCCAGCTTGCTTCCCCCTGTGTCTCCTGGATCTCTCAACTTTAAAGTCCACCCGCCATCCCATCCCATCAAAATTCCCCATCCCTGCACATTGAGATGTGGGCGGGAGGGGAAAGTATGGAAAGATGAATAGTCACAAATGAAGGTGATAATGATGAGCATCCTTTTTCTTCCTGGCATTACTAATCCATGCCAGAAAAATACATAATGCAAAAAGAATACACTTCAGGCAGAGACATCCCACACCAAACTGAAAGAAAAACCTAGCACATTTTCACCTACTCAAACTATTTATGTTTTAGATATTCTTTAGACAACTGGAAGCCTGTGGGAGAGGTTCATACTTTTAACACCACTGCATCTACCTCTATTTCCCAAGCATTAGCAAATCCTAATTTTGCTAAATTATGCTTACAGTGTGAAGGAGGTGATCAAAATTATGAAATTCTACACCTATCACTGTAGGTGTGCAAGTGCTTTTTAACAACGCAGCCATATTCTTAATTGAAATTCTATTTTCACACCTAACATCAACAAGTAGAGCCCATGAGAAGTTGCTGAAATTCCAGGGTCCCAGGGTCCTACATGGATAGCAGATGGCAGTAAGCTGCCATCTTACATTTCCCACAATGCAACACTCTGCGGTATTGCAAAAAATTTAAAATGGTGTTTTAGGGAAGTCCCAAATACAATGAGGAACCCACCAACACAGGAAATTGACGATGGATGGACCTTACTGAAGGTTCTCTCAAGTGTCAGGACATATTCCTGTTTAATATATAATCTGCCCTGTTGCAAGCAGGTCAACCCATCTGAGGGAAATATACTTCTGGCCCAAAGACCACCTTCTTGTGAACAAAGTGGTCCTAAGAAGATGTCATTTGAAGATGTTAGAGAAGATGTTATATGTAAATGGCTAGAACTGATTCACACAAATACCAAGCTGACAGTGAGGTATTAAACTACTCTTCCACCCACACCTCCTCCAAATATCTCCAAAGCAGTGATTTTTGAGAGGTCAAAAGGTTTTCTGGAATGTACATCTCTGAAGAACAGTTCAGGATAATAAAAAGCTAAATGGAGGAGAAAAAAACTGGCTCACACTGTTTAAAGATAGAGATAGAAATCTCCAATCCCTTACTCCCCTTATGGGATAGCTATCTTTTAGATGACAATCAGTTATCTGTTCTCTTGATAATGGCTTTGTAAGTAATATTCTTTGACTTCCAAACCTAGAACAGACTTCAACTTTATGAATTTGTAATAGGCTTCCTGCTGTCGTGACAGCTACTGATGGTGCCTTGATAAATTACGCTATAATTAGGGGAAAAATCCCTTTTCCATTATTATCATGATCTTAAGAGAGCAATCCTAAGAGATCATCTAGGGGACCACAGGATAAGGTAGATTCTCAGATATAAGTTGGGAAACAGAGCTCCAACCTCAGAGCTGAGCATCCACACTCCATTCTGCCTCCCACTCACCCTCCGAAGTGGGGCAAAAGGGGACCTCCAAGGGTGGGAAGTTGAGGGGGCTGGGGCTGCCAAGGAACTGGGTAGCCTGCTAGTGCTCTAGCTTTCATCTCTCCCCCTCTGAGACACCTCAATTAGATGGCCTAAATGGCCCACCTAACCGAAATGCAAGGCAGGAGCAGCCGGGAGCTGAAGACTGCCAGTGCTGCTCCTGCCACTGTGCACTGGAACCCCTGATGGGACTGAAGCCTTAATGAGTCAAGAAGTTTTTAGGGCAATATTACCCTCTTATTCCAAAACCAAACCATCAAAGCAAATAGCCTAGTTACCAGCCAGCATTGGTGGCTGCTGCCTATTGGTAGGGCTGAGTGTGCAATTGCCACCAGCAGCCGAAGCCAAACTAGTTCTGGGTTTGCTCCACCCTTTCCCCTTGCAAGGAAACCAACAATGTTTAAGGATTGCAGTACAGTCCCTTCACTTTTGACATCCAACCAGACTTAAGAATAGTCTCCAACAGGCAGTGGAGTAGTGGTAAAATCTGAAGAGCAAGAGCTCATTCATAGCTCAAATGCAGGCAGTGTTAACACTATGGAAGAGCCACGGATACAGCCTAGACCAGTGATGGCAAATCTTTTAGAGACCAAGTGACCAAACTACAATCCAAACCCCACTTATTTATCACGAAGTGCCAACACTGCAACAAAACCTGAAAACTAAGGTTTCAATTTAGAAAAAACAATATCCTTGGCAGCGCACTGACTGGCCATGCAAAAGCTCGGATGAGTCGTGGCTAATGAGTCATGGGTCGTGACATCATCGCCTGGCGCCGCTACTCCTTTCCGAGCATGTGCATGGCCCCTATGTACACTATTATCCGATGCTCAGCTGCTGGGGTGATACTGGCGTGACTTGGCTCATGTGCCCACAGAGAGGGCTCTGCGTGCCCCGAGACATACGTGCCACTGGTTCACCACCACTGGCCTAACCCTACCCTGGCGCACTCCCCTATCCCTAATACATGGCTAAAGTTCCATTGAAAAGAGAGCGATTTTGAAAAAGTAATGCTAACCCTACCCTGGTGCACACCCCTATCCCTAATACATGGCTAAAGTTCCATTGAAAAGAGAGCGATTTTGAAAAAGTAATGCTAACCCTACCCTGGTGCACACCCCTAACCCTAATATAGGGCAAAAGTTCCATAGAAAAGAGCGTGATTTTGAAAGAGCCTTCCTTGAGTAGTCTTTTCTGCACTGCTCATCATTTCTGCCCATTCTAAACACACTCCAACCATCAAAACCATGCCAGGACACCACGTTTGTGTAACCCTCACCCAGTGATGGTGAACCTTTTAGAGACCGAGTGCCCAAACTGCAACCCAAAACCCACTTAAAACTGAGGTTTTAGTTTAGAAAAACACCTCTCAGCCAGTGCAAGTAAAACTACCTATATTCTTGGCAGCGCACCCACTGGTCCTGCAAAAGCTCGGACAAGTTGCGGCTGATGAGTCGCGGCTCTTGACATCATCGCCTGGCACTGCTGCTCCTTTCCGAGCATGGGCGCTGTTATCCAATGCTCCTACGTGCGCTGCTATCCAATGCTCAGCTGCTGGGGCGATGCTGGGGCGACTCGGCTCGCGTGCTGACAGAGGGGCTTCTGCTGCCCACTGCGGCACATGTGCCACAGTTCACCACCGCTGGCCTAGACAGTTTGCATCTCCTGGGAGAAACCAGGCACAAGTTAAGAGCAGCGTCCTGTGTTTCTGGCCTGAGGACAGGGACACCACAAGCTGGGTGAGCTCTGTGGAAAAGCCTGCTTTAAAATCAAATGTAAAGCTGACTTGAGAAAGCAGAGTCTGCTTGGCCATACTAGCCTCAAAACAGGTTGCTGTGTGCACCGTCTCCACCTCTTTCTTGCCTTCTGTCTCTGTGTGTTAAATTGGACATACCAAAGCGTGGCTGTTAGGAAAATTCATTCTTCCCCTTAGTTACTGTGAAGACTGCAGTTAAGCTCAAAGGGAAAAGAGATGTTTGAAACGGTGGCAGATTACATCATCGGCTCTGCCGATCAAAAAGATCTAGGGCTTTGGCTTGTGAATCCTGGCTCCACTACCCACTGGCAAGCGACTTCTCTGCTTTCAGGGATGATTATGTGGGGGCAAACAGGTGTGCCCAGGCCTCCCACTCAATCTTCTAGTTAGACTGCTGTTCCAGGGTGAGCAAGGGCAAACTTTGGGGCAGAGTGGCAAGTATTCGGAGGATCCGGCTGTATGTGCCAGCCCATCCCCTATCCCTCACAGAGGGAGGGAGAAATGATCTGGAAGTATCTCCTGTAACTGAGCATTGCAATGGTCTACTGTCTTCTCAGACCTCCAGGATGTGGATTGTTAGTTTCTCCTTCCTGCTGGACTCTAAGTGAAGAAGTGGGTGGATGGCAGGTTGATAATTTTCCTTGGGGGAAGAAGAAGACCTAAAGCCAGAGCAGCCTGGAAAGGAGGGTTTTCCTGGAGGTCTAAGCCAGCGAGAAAGAGGGGTCTGGACAGGGGTCATGGACCTGGAAGAGGGTTGCTCTATTACAGTGAAATTGAAACTGAAGCCCAATTTGAGAAGAACATGCGTTGGGGTATTTTTGTAAACTTACCTATGGGGTCCCACAATCTTTTGAGATTTTCCGTAGTCATAAACAAAAGCTGTGTTAGGACACATTGAATATGCACTGTTCTAAACACAACTGCTCCTGGTCCAGCTCCCAGCCTTCCTCCAGAACAGAGATTCTGGGCCTGAGAGATGGATGCTTAGACTGTAGGCTTACCATTATTCTCTTACTAAGGACAGATTCAGACATCTCTTCCAAGGTTCCCTGCTCCCCATGGAAGGGCTAAATTTCCCTAGCCTCCATTACTAGCCATCAGGAGAGATAATCTAAAAGTGTTTGAGTGCAAGATGAAATGTTTTTCTCACTTCTTTTTTCAGTAAAGCAGGTGCAGCCATATCCACTGCACCTTCCCAACCTTTTCTATGTCCCACATCCCTAAAATGGGAAAGTTTTGCAAGCCCTCTAAAAACAACCATTTGTTTGTATAAATCATATTTTTGTAAAAATGCATGCATCAGTAAATTAATTGGGGGAACAGATAAAATTTAGGGAAGGGTGTTGCTCCCTAGCCTGCTCCTAGCCACGCAGCTGCACAGACAACCAAGCACAGCCTGGCATGAAAGGTAAGAACTGATAGCAAAGCGTGGACTCACATCTCCTTCCCTTTTTAGAAAGGAAACACTGATCCTCAATTCCTTTGCAAATTACTCAACGTGATTAAGAATATATTCTCCCACACTAAGCCCTTGCACATGTTACAAGAGTGTTTTCTCTTTCCCTGCACATTTAAATTTGAACCCTAAACTTCATGGAAAAATACAAGAAAGCCCACACAAGTTTTTGGTGCCTTTATTTATTCTGGAGAGTCACCTGGAACTTCTGAGTAGTGCAACAAATACAGTGTTGGGCTGGGAAGTCCAAGGTTTGAATCTCCTGAAGCTCTCAGGGTTTGCAGTCACATGCTCATTCTCCCATTCAAACCCATCTGTTGGGAGGGTAACCTAGGCCAGTCCCCATCTAAAGCATACTGAATGTCTGGGATAAACAGTAGGGCCCTAACTTGGCAGATGATGGCAGTGATTCATCAGCCTCACCCTGGAGTCCTTCGGAGTGCTTTGAACTACAGCTCCCATGAATCCTGGCAATTGGCCATGATGGGGAGGTTGCCCAAGATGGCCCATCTGTCCCTTTGACAATCTATACCAGGAGTGTTGCTGGCCATGAGTCCTTCATCTATATTGCCCATTTCACACAAAACATTTGCATGTGTAGTAATAACTCACAGGGGTAGTTCTTTTCTTAAAATGAAAATATGTGACTCCTACATAGCATGGTAACAATGGCTACCCATTGTGTGCAAGATGAGAATCCACACTTGATTTGGGTTCTTGATCTGAATCTCCACTCCACAAAGCTTCACTTCTGTTTCTTCTTTCCTGGTGTGTTTTTAATCTTTTCATAATGAATCGTAAACACTGAAAGAAGCATGCCATGTGCAACCGCAGGGCATATGGTGTATTTACATGAACAATAAACCCCCAGCAATGCCGGCCTGCAAATTTCTAGGTAATAAAATAGAGCTCTCTCCTGCACATGCAGCTTTCATGAAATATTCAGTACAGCCACATTGGTCTTCTGAACGCCTCTCCATCTTGTGATTTTCATTGCTCACTTTTGAATATTCTGATGGGGCCTACTTTAGGAGCCCCTAGAAGGTACAACTCATGCAGATTGTGGGATAATTTGTTTTGCTTAGGCTATTAAACATAATGTAGGAAGCATCTCTATTAAAAGCAAGTAAGCATGTGTCATGCCATTCCATTTTTTTTAAGTTCTTTGAAGTGAAGTTCTGAAGATATGATGTGTTTCACCACTGAATTTTACAATATACCTCCAGAAAGTTTAAGTGTAGATTTTCAAAGTGTAAAATAAGGGTGGAGGAAGACATTTTCAGACCTTGTCTAAAACAGCTCTTCTAATCCGTGCAGGTATGTCTGTACAACCATCGAGCTGTCGGATTAAGAGGACTGCACTGCTACCATAGCTGTATGGAAGAAGTTGCTCCACAGAACAAAGAAAGCAGTTCTGCCATTTTCACTTAGGTTACTTCCAACACAGAATCTCCATGCTATCCTGCTTTCTCATTCTTATTCAGTCCCTTAGTGAGTGTTGTGAATTGGCCCTCACACCTGAGACAGCCGAATTCCATCAGTTTGCAAAAATGTCAGTGATGACAGAAAACAGATGAAAATTGATTTGCTTTATCAAATACTGATTTATCGTACTTCTCTAATGCACTGTCAACTTTTTAATGTAGCTAGGACTTGTTGGAGATTTCGGTATATTATTTTTTGCAAGGATGTGCAGGAACATGGAAAGTGACAGCTGAAAAAGTGTTGCTGTGATCATAGATAACACTGCAAAACACAGCTGCTTGCGTGTTTGCTGGAAAATATAGTTGGTTCACAGACTGTAGTTTCTCAAAAGAATATGCGTACTTGTAGTGGCACATTGTATGGAGGCCTTTGAAAATGGGTGCAGGGCCCCAAGTTTAACAACCAGTGGTGTGGCTAGTTTTTCCTTGCAATTGTAGTACATTTGCAAAATCAGGACATTTATCAAGATCATGGGTAAGTACAGACACAACTATGGCTTTCAGCAAACTATGGTTGAACATAGAAACAGAGCGGGTCAGAAGGGGCCTCCTGGGCCATCTAGTCTGACCCCCGGCTCCGCTCACGACATGCCCACCATGTGCATGTCTATCCTATCCTTGAACACCCGCACCGATGGGGCCTCAACGACCTCTTGTGGAAGCCTATTCCACACCCTCGGGGTCCTGACTGTCAGGAAGTGCCTCCTGGCATCCAAATGGAACCTTGGCTCCCTGAGCTTTGCTCCGCTGGAGCGCGTCCTGCCTTCCTCTGCAGGGGAGAACAGGTCTCTACCCGTCTCCATGTGACACCCCCTCACAAACCTGTATGTTGCCACCATATCCCCTCTGAGTCTCCTCTTCTCCAGACTGAAGAGACCCAGTTCCCTCAGTCTCGCCTCATACCCCATCCCCTGCAAACCGGCCACCAACCTTGTGGCCCTACGCTGCACTGACTCCAACCTGGCTATATCCTTTTTGTAATGAGGGGCCCAAAACTGAGCACAATTCTCCAGTTGCGGGTGTACCAGAGTCGTATAGAGTGGTAGTAATACCTCTCTCAATCTAGAAGCCGCACTTCTGGCTATGCAACCAAGGGTGGCGTTCGCCCTCTTGACCACCGCATCACACTGCTGACTCATGTTTAGCCTGCAGTCAACCAGTACCCCGAGGTCCCTTTCACAAGTGCTGCTCTCCAGCCACTTGTCCCCTAACCTGTACTTATGACACCTATTCCTATGTCCCAAGTGCAAGACCTTGCACTTATCCACATTGATAAGTGGGCCAGTCAGCATTTCTCCCTAAGCTAGTTTATAGGCTTGTTGTGTGGATGAAGGAGGGGGGAATCATGAACGTCACTCTGCACAATGCAAAACACCTACAAGTGCAAATGGGAAGAAGAAGAATGGAACAAAGGCCTCCGCATAGGCAGAGCTATTGGTAGGGACTGTCCCGAAGCAATCTGCCTCCCCATCCACAGAGCTGTTATTAATCAAGTGGGAAAGACCCCCACCATCACCCCTATCCAGTGTGATGAGCCAGTGTGGTGTAGTGGTCCAGTGTGCAGAATTGGGACTCAGGCAATCTGGGTCCCAGTCCCCACTCAGCCATGGAGTCCATTGGTTAACTTTGGACCAGTCACAGACTCTCAGCCCAGCCTACCTCAGAGGGTTGTTGTTGTAAGGATAAGACTGAGAAGAGGAAGAAGAGAAGGATGTAAGCCACTTTGAGTTCTTAGTCAGAGGAAAGGCAGGGTATAAATTCAATAAATAAATAATAGCCACATGGCTACACTGTGCACATTCACACTGCTGAACGGTGAAAATCATACCACTCAGAAGCAGCTTCTGTGCTGCTGAGAAAACTTTTGAAGGAGGCCTAAACCAAAGTGGAATTGGCTCCCATTGCACTAAAAGCACTGCCCATCTGGAGTTTTATAGAGTTGCCTAAGCTGGCTTATATTCCTTATTGTAAATCTCTCTGAAGCCAAGATTTTAACATACAAAGACTAGAATTATGAAATGCAGGAGACAGGAATGTAGCCCATAAAAGACTGTACCTTGGGGCACTCAAATTAAATTAAACAATGATCTTCTTTCTGCTCAGAATACCTGCGTGACTAGTACTGTAATACAAATCTTCCCTTTATCCAAAACTTGGCTTTATGAGAAAGCCTTGGGCCTGTTCTGCTGATAAAAAAAAGTTGATGAAGCTTATCTGGAAAAGATGTTTTCCAAATTTTTAACTACTTGATATGCAAAACTTATTAGCACCAAAAACAGATGGACATTTACATTTGCAAAATGAACAAATTGCAAACCACCCAAAAATGGCTTTGTTTAATTAGGTTAAAGGATCTTCACGACTGGGGTTAAACAACAAACAGTGTTGAAACAATTACAGTATAATTTATGTTTTGCTTTATCAAAGATGTATCTCGCTTTGGTTCTCCATCTTTAGCTCTCTCTCTCTCTCTCTTTTTACTAATGACTGTTTATTGCAATCATAATTTTAAATTTGTAACATAGTTTTAGTCCAGGGAAATAAGTGGATGACTCCAAGGGTTAGGGGAGATTTAGTATAACACAGAAATCTCCTAATTTGCTGCATATTCTGCCAATGAGTTCAGCAGCAACTGGCACGCGTTGCACCACTGAGGAATTAGGCTACATGATTAGACAAGGATCAGATTTTCAGTCCTTGTTTGTCCTCCATGAGCTCTACAGGGTAGACTAATGTCTCCAAGTTAAAACCAGCATTCCTTGTTCCAGAATATCATGTTCTACACTTGGGCACCATATAGTACATTAAAAACTGTATGTTACAAAACTACAGCTTTTTAAAAAAGAAAGAAAACCGACTACCTGTATTGCAACAAAGGCAGGTTGCTGTAGGTGCATTTTCCTCACTCCTGCTACTGGCACTTTGCTGTTTATCAGCTTTGTGCTCAGTATGCATGAGATTCACAATCCAAGCCCATCTAGGTGGCAGCATGATCACCAAGCACGCAACTTCTCACATTTGTATCATAAACTCCAAAGCAGGGTGAAATACCTTTCATTATGGTTAGTTCTCCTGAAACCTCTCTCTCTCTCTCTCTCTCTCTCTTTCTCTCTCTCTCTGTCACACACACACTCTCCTGATCCTCTGCTGTTGCACACCAACCACTTCCTCCGATGTAGCTCTGGAACTCCTTGGCTCCCTGTCCGTAACAAGATGCCTTGCCCATGACGAGATGCTTTCAGATCCCTGCCCCAAGAAAGATCTTTTTTCTTGCCTTACCCTCTATGGTCAAACTTCCCTCCCCTTCACCTAAGCAGAGCGGTACATTTCATTTCATAACTGAGAAGGCATAGGAATGATCTAGTGCTGTAGTTTAAATAACACTCCCTGAAAAGTAATGCCTAAACCAAATGGTCAAGAATAATCTAAATGATTTCAACTGGGCCCTGAGGGGTGAGGGGAGATTAAGCATGCTCCACTGAAAGCGTTTCTAGTGCATGTGTTTGTGGAATAACATGCATCTACATAAACAATTTTCATTGTCTCCAACAAATGTCAATTGGCATATTTCCTAAAGCAGAATGGTATGTAGTTCCAGGAAGCAGTTTGACCAGACTAAAGGTATCAGCAGAACATATTGTGGCTACTAGATTTTGGAGGTTAATTGCAAATTGAATGTTTTTAAACGGGCGTCAAGTTTTATGGCATCAAAACACATGTCTTTTGGATTGATTACACCTGCTATGGAAAAGGTAAGCTGTTTTTGAAGTTAATGTATTCATCTTGTACTGATGACTTTGGAAAGAAGGTGTGTTAGTATGTATTGCCAAATTGTAAAAAGGAAGTAGGACCTCTGTCCATTTAAAAGTCCATTGAAATCATGCCATCTAGAGATGGCAGCATAACATTTGAGAGAAGACACACTTCAAAAATGGTTCTTCTGCCATATCCACACATGCCATAGGAAAACTGAACTCCAATAATGGAATAGCCAGAGATAAAATATCCATGTATAAAGGCTCTTCCAAACTTTTTTAAATAAAGGAAAGGGTTAAATCTAACTGAGTAGCCAAGAGTATTCCATTTTCAGATTTGATAGCTGACTGCCCCCCTCTCCCATTTCTTGATGGTGCCTCTTTATACCACAGGAGAGACACTCTTAAGGACTGTGCTTCTAAGGTTTGTCTAAGTCTGCTGGAGGGGAAAAAGTGGAGGGAGAGATCTCCTCCCAAAAATATACCTCAACTTTCATAAACATGTAAAGCAACCACTTAAATGCAAAGAAAAACCCAACCAGCATCAATATTAGTAGGAAAAAAGGTCCATATTCTTTAGTGGTGATGGATCAGACCTGTCATAAGTGTTCTGTTATTTGCTTCCACTCTACTACCAGCAAAGGAAAAAGCTAAAGGATTCATTTTCAATTATTGCAGATCAATGCCTTCTAAGTGTCTTTCCACTATCCGAATTCTACTTCTTAGATTATTCTTTGTCTCGTTCATGATGATACACCAAGAACATAATCGTTTCCTACTTCTCCTGTGGGATATCCAAAATTACCTTCAGAAAATTGAATCTGCCTTAATCCTGCCCGAAATTTCACAGCACCTAATTACAGAATTGCAATCAATCATTAAAGCAAAAGAGACACCATTTGTGAATTTCACAGCTAATCTTATTGCAGACTCATATCCTAGCAAGGGGCTTTTTAGTCTATGTGCTTGTCCCATTTCAAACTTAATTAAAGCTAACAATTTGCTTAAAGCCTGTCAAATTAAGGGGGGGGGGAATTTCCCAGGGTAGGAAGAAACATAACTCTTGGCTCAGGTTCTGCAGCATGTATTTTCTTACTCCTCAGAAAACTTGACAGTAAGAACTCAGCCAACATGTTCTACCATCGACAGCTGTCAGAAGAGAGAGAAAGGAGAGCTCCTAATGCTAGAGCAATAATTTCCATGGTTAAGTGTGCAGTCACTTGCACAATCCTGCTACTAGAGATACTAAGAACCCTATCCTATTGTTTAGTTAGTTTATTTTCCCTTTTACACCCTGCTCAAATAAAAGAGGGCCCTCATTTGCAAATACCTATGCTCCTGAAGTGTTAATCCTTTTCCATGAAAATAGAAGACCTGGCCAATCTTCCATAAAAACTCCAGCAATCCAATTTCAGGACTGGCCAATTACCTGGCTCGGAATGTGCTGAAAAGACCACTCCCCAATTCATCACTCCACTCACAAGCAATAAATTTGGGTTGGCCATTGTGGTTCTATTTTCAGGGTAAGTGTCACAATCTGATTCTTGAAATGCTTTCAGAGAGAAGGCCTTATGCTTATAATTCTGTTGCAAAGGGAGCTTTCTATCTTTCTCCCCTGCCCTGCAAAAAATCCAAACCAAAACAAGTACTTTAAAAGGCACTGACACTCGCAACAAAAATTGCAGTGGTCCCAGCTCCAGCAGTGTTGCAATGCTGCAAAAGCTGATAGCTTTTAAAGGTTTATTTTGGCACACTTAAAAAACGTACTGAAAAAGAAAAAGAAAGTAAAAAGAAATATGATAAGAAGATCCTGTACCAGAATGACAGGTCTCCTCATCCATAAATCATTTCAGACCCTCCTTTCTACTTTCTTGTAGGGTATCAGGTAAAATGGCACTTATAATTTCAACTGAAGAACTAAAATGAAAGAATCGCCTACAGGGTAACTTACAAATAAGACATGAAAGCAATGCCTATCCCTCGCGATGTCCCCTCAGAAACATGAGTTCAGACATATTTTGACTGTTAGCCAGGACTGGCCTCAAGGATTGTCATGAATGGGAAAATGCTGGGGATCCACTGCCCAGCTGGGAGTCCCCTGGAATTGCTCCTCAGCCTTCAGCACTGTTACCTGCATGTTCTCCTGCCTCTCACTCTGGCCTAGACAATGGAGGTGGTGGTGGTGAGAAAGTGAAGCAGTAGATGCCAGTGCCTCCTTGCTCACTGACCCTCTACCAATCAAACAAGCAAGTGGCAACAATGGTAAGAAAGAGGACAAGCTGCAAAAGCAGCTGGTGACAACCAAGGCAGTGTGAAGGTAGAATCCCAGAGGGGCAGGCTCCATGAAGGATGCCTTACCCAGCTGCCCCCAAAACCCGGAAACTTTGAACACGGGGTTTACTTCCAGAACCACTGACGGACAAATTCTGTCTATATTTTTTCAAAGAAGCCATCTAAGCTGGTGGCCCACCCCAAGAGTTCTAACTGTCAATTCCATATGCTGGTTATGTGTTGGATAAAAAACCATCATCTGACTTTCACGAAAATTTCTGGTCCTCAATACACTGATGGGGTAATATGTACACCTTTGCAAATATACCAGGATATTAAAAGGGTTCCAACTAGTGCTTAAGGCAGGGTCTGAGGGTGAGGATTTTATGGGACTACCTCCATTTAGGATGAGATCTATACATGTCAGGAGTTTGGTTCAACCCCACCCCCATACACTTCTATACCTTTGTGTTTCCCAAATTTATCAAAGCAGCAGGGACTGCTCCCAGCATCTATCATTATGAGGATACAGGTCCCTGCTGGCACTACAATCAGATGCATTAGTGCCCAAGAGCTACAGGAGCCAGGTGAAATATAAGTCCCATGATTCCCATGGGATGTTTGGATGGTAGCTTTGGATGCCAGCATAATTGCTACCATCTATGGCTTAAATGAAACCTGTTTTTGAACTGTTTGCAAGTTCTGGTCTATTAAAATTCCATCAGAATTTCTGCAGGTACTCCTTTCCTACAAGGAAATATTATACAGTGGCTCTACTTACAACCAAGTTGATATAAAAACGCATAAAAAGTTATTTTCCCTCCTTGAAGGCACCAACCTAGTTTCTAACAGATTTGAAATACTAACATGTAATCAGACGGTGCTTTTGCCCAATTATTGAGCCTTCCTTTTAAGACTGCCTGTTCCAGCCACAAGTCTAACGTTGCTTTCTGACAAGTTATTCCAGGAAAACAAAAGACAGAAAGAGGAAGGAAGATGAGTCCTTTTAGGGTAGCTATCACTAACCTGGTCTCTGCTGGATAGCTGGCCGACAACTCCTGCCAACTCCTGGTCGGCAGAGCTAGCTGAAGTATGCAGAGAGTTGTACTCAAACATATTTGGACTCCAAAAGGCCAGAGAGAGGAGCACAGTCAGAAAGGTCAAGATGCCAGGTGGGGAAGGATAGCCTGAGAGCTGCCCCATACCACAGGGAGTGAAAATACATGGTATGAGTGTTCCAGAAATTTACAACCCTTAAAAACCAACTAACAAGTCTAAAAGTCACAAGAACCCATCCTCAAACACAATGGAAAAAATACGCCCATGTGCATCAATATAGTTTTTAACTAATTTGTCCGGTTTGTAATGCTTAGATGTTGTGCAGACCGAGTGTCATCTGTGCAAATTCTCAGGCTCGCAACACAAAATGAGATTCTGAACATGCATGGTCAGTGTTCAGGCTGACCAGCCTGCTTTGCAAACCATGCACAAAGGTTATAATAGCTCTTTACTCTTAGTGAAATTTGACTGAAACATTCTTTGAAAGTCCTATTATTTGCCATGAAATTATATGACCTGCAAAGCTAGCCGCTGCAAAGCTGGGAAGTTCTTTAATGTTAAACTCCTCACCCTTTATTAAATTCACTGATTACTGTAAAGTTACATGGTCAGACAGCCCAACTAAGAAGCTGTTTGTTTGGTGAACATCTGTATCTGTGTTACTGGATAGTTTCTTTCTTATCGTCTATTCTGCCCAGGTGTACTCCTGTGCACACCTGGGCAGGCTGAACTCTCATAAAACAATTGCATGATGCACATATATTACAGGCCACAAGAGGTGAAGACTAGTGCAAGTCTGAGAGTTTCTGAGGATCCTTATAAATGCAGAAAGGACTATGAGTCAAGTCAAGCTCTTTGGTTACCTCTAATTAGTAGTACAACCATAGTTTTCAAAGCAAGTTCCTCTAAAACTTATCAGGATTTCCTTGACTGGATTGATATACAAGGTGCCTGAAAACACAGCTAACCCACCATTATCAATTCTCTTCTGCAATGAGAAGCTGCAAGAGGACATCAAGCATTTTCTGATATCTTGGTCTCAGTTTGCATGTCAACTGCCCCTGTGAAGGGCACTCTCAGACATGGCCCTGATCCCTCTGTAAATACCTAGCAACAACAACAAAAAGGGAAGCTGGAAAAGTCAAGAGGTGGAAAGGAAAGCTGAGGACAGACAATGCTTCATACCTAGTCAGATGATTGTTCCAAGAGATTTCTACACTGTCCAAAAAGTCAGGAAGAAGTCTTTCTGGGGTTGCTGAGATCACTGAGCTGGGAAGGCCAAAGACTGAGCATCCTGCATGTAAAACACAGGCTCAGTCACTGAGCTGTGGCTATGCCCCAGATGGGACCTAGTTTGTACACAGGTTGTGTTCAAATACTGGGCAATTTATACCCTGCCAGATATTGTGGGAAACTACAGCTTCCATCATCCTTCAGAGTTGGTTATGCTGGTTAGGACTGGTAAGAGTTGTAAGCCAAAATAACTGGAAACCCATAAGATGCCCATCTTTGCTTTAGGTGTTTGGGACTGGAAACAAACACAATAAAAAAAACCCTGGAAATTTTACTGAACAGAAGGTCTCAAAATTGGCCAGATAGAGTTTTTCTTAGAGAAGAACAGAAGGCTACCTTAGCCTTTGATTGTAATTAACACATACAATTTCCCAGCTCATTATTTTGAACTCATCATGAAGTTTTTGTTACTCACTAAAGGGCACATTTTCAAAGCCATGCACAGGGCTTTGATTAGTACGTCCTGCTAAAGAAGTGGAACTTCCTTGCATGACTTTGACTGAGAGATACAAATTCACCTACTGACACTCACTTGTCTTCCAAACCAGTGGGTAAAAAGTTCAAAGGGAAAAAGTAGACAGGTTCACTTTAAGTGTAAGTACCAACAAAGGCCATGTGAAGATGGAGTCACTCTATTAGTTTCCAACATAACTGACACAGCCAACAGTGGTGGCATCAGGAGGTAGGTTTCCTTCTTTGTACATTCAAAAGCTTCTTTTGCAAAAGCTCTTTTTTCTCCGAAGTACATCCAGCAAGCACAATCAACACAGTGTGAGTCTCTGCACATGCACAGAGGTTTGTTGAATCCAATCTAGCAACTGCTACTGAGAACTCTCTTTTTGCATATCCCTGGGCCACCTCCTGCTGGGAGAATCCTTTTGGGACCACCAAGCCTCTTTTCGGTATGCTGCCTCTCTAGGTGGCTAGCCTTTCTCTTCTGGTGCTGCGTCATGGGATTTAAGAGTTGCATTAGGCTTGGGTAGCTCCTGGAGCTCCTTTCCCACACCCCCTCCCAGCAGTTGTAGATCCTAGGTATTCTCAGTGTCTGCCAGAACACCTACAGAGGGAGGCCTTCACATAAGTCCCCCTGCTTCTCACATGTCAATGTCTGTGGGTGCTGGTCCCTTCCCCGCACACCGATGATTCTTAATCTGCCTGACCTTGGAATGTATACAAAGAACAATTTCCCCTTTCATTCCCAACAGGTGGGGTGCACGAGGGTGCATACGCCCAAGGGATATCGTGTCCAGTAGACTTAGTTGCCCATCTTGCAATGCCTGGGAGTAGGAGACCCAGCACCTCTTGGTTCAGGCCTTGGTTCAGTTGGCCTTCTAGCAGTTACTGTGGCACCCTTTCTCTTAGCCTGAGTGGGAAAATCAATTAAAAATGACTGCCTGTTGACAACCTGTTCCAATTTATGAGTAGAGGCACCATTCCCAATGTGAAAAGCAAGGGCTTCCATTACACTTAAACAAAGATGTAAGCAGAGCATCATGACTTGCACAGCTGTTCTGCAGATCGTTCACTTTAAGTTCCACTCTGTGGTGCCTCAGTGGCGATCACTCCCCCCACTGCTCCCTTTCCAATCATATCAACGATTTCTAGACAGAATCAAGTTACTCTGAATTAGGCAGGTCTTTGCTTTCTGTCACGGCTGAACTGAGATGTCAGAGCTTGAATCATTGCATCAGAACAGGAGCAGCTTAGAGAGATAGTGCTGAGTGCTGGGCTGGGATTAAATGGACGTTCTGAACGCCCTGGATGGTTTTGCCCACAACTGGGAGCTTTGCAAATAGTATTTAGGTAGGAAACTACAGTCTAGAAATGTAGCATGGTAACATGAAGCAGACATACTGTACTTTGGCGAAAGTAAAGTAATACCATTTATCCAAGCTATCGTGCCTATTAGCGCTTTCCCTCTCTCGAGGGTTGTATATGGCAAAAACAAACAAAGCCAAAACCAAATCCCACTGCTGCAGCCAGCATTAGTCTCACATTCTCCCTCCTCCCCTTGCTCTCACCTTTGTACACAAGAGGAAGACATTTAAAACATCTGGTTAGGACTTGTAATAAACAGTAATCATAGTAAGTAAACAGAGTAGCAGGATGGTGGCTGGATCCAGATGTTATGCAACACAAAGGTCTGTTTGGCTAACCATGATTTATTTTAAATTTGGGCTTTCTACAAACTGCGCTTCATTGTGGCAATAAATCAGTATTTGAAGGCACAGTGGATTCATCATCTCACTCTTTTTCTCTGTTTCTCAGGTGCTGTTGAGAGGAAAACACTGGAAGAATTTGTTTGCATTTTCAACCAGACATGGTTTATTTATTTATTAAAAGCTTTTCTATCCTGTTCCCTACATAATGTCTCGGGATGGCTTACAATAAACCATACAATAAGTTGAGCTATCTTATTTTAATAAGATGAGCTTACTATGTCCAAACCATGAATTGTAGCTAATATTAAGTACAGTTTCTTAAAACAAGGCAGGATCATTAACCATAGTTTGAAGTTGTCTTGTTTTCATAAATAAACCACAGTTTGCTCCAGTTCAAACGCAAGCCATAGCCAGCTGAAAAACAGAAGTTATCTGATCTTCTCCATATAGCCACATGGAAGGAGGAGAAGGGAGTGTATGATCCTTATGGTTCTTCACATAGTACTAAAGCATGGTTTAACATTACATGTGGACAAAGACAATGGCTGGATTCAGACAATGCAACAAACCATGGTGGGTTTTTGCCATTGTTGGTCTGTAATGTTGTCTGAACCCAGTTATGATATTTCTCCATGATAAATTTGGTCTTTAGAAAATAAGATTTTAAAAAATATGTTTTATCTGTACCAGTCTGCAACTACCACAGAGTCCTCTGAAAAGACAGGAAAATACTTCAGACATCCAGTCTCTATGTGAAGACAAATGAAGAGGAGGCAGGTGACATAGGCAGAAAGTGATGCACCTTGGGATTGAATTTAAGGGGCAGTGGCTGATGGGATAAATGCCAACAGTGGGAAAACTGGGCAGGGAGGATCAAAACCATGATAAAGTATGGTAAAATAACCACGAACCATTGTAACCACATGTGGTTGCTTTTCATGTTATGTGAACCCAGCCAACATACCATACTTACAAAACATTGGGAAAAAACTCATGACCAGGAACCCTGCCCTGAAATTGAGTTGAAGCACACATAAATAAAATAAAATAAAATAAAATCAGAACACAACAGAACAGAACAGAACAGAACAGAACAGTTTTAAACTGACCACTAAGCACACAATTAAAATACAGTTTTTAATTTTATCACTTTTGCTAAGAGTTGTACATGATGATGAGATAGTTGACAGCAGGAAGTACAGCTTTGGCTTGAAAAGTTTTTGAGATGCCTTTCATTGAAAGCCTTTCAAACTGCCTGCTTCTCCACCCACACCCCCATTTCCATGTGAGGAGGGCAATTCTGGTTTCGTTTGATAGCTGACACTCTCACCATTTTTAAAATCTTAATTTTGTTTCTTGCTTTTAAGAAAACTTAACACGCAGTGATACATTCCTACTCCTAAAGGAAAGGAAAGACTCATGTAGGAACAACATAAGGCATGACATGCAAATAGTGCCCTTAAAAACTCTGACAGACCAGTTAAAATGTTAGCCACTGCCATTTACACTATTGATTCCACTGTGACATTAAAGGACCAAATTCAATCACTATTCTCTTTGGTTGTCAAAGGTTAATAATAGTCGAATTTTGGACCAAAGGAACGAGGCCAGCATTGCTAGGTGAAAACAGCAAATTGTTTCCTTCTGAAGCAAAGTCAATACATGCCTCTTTTTCTTTTTGTAGTGGCAGATTTTAGCACTGGCCTTGGGGAAAGGCAGGAAGAGGGAATTATAGGCCTCTTCGAGGCTGGTGATTCTTCAGGTGCCCCACTATTTGGCTCCTTTTCTGTCTGTTCTATCAGATATTAATCCACCACTTCTACCATTCTTGTGCAGTTTCTACAAGGAAGACCTCTGGTAAGGAAGGAAGGCAGCTAGTATGACTCTTTATATGCAGTCCTCAAGAAGTCCATTCAGAGTATGTGAGGTGGAAGGATGTTCATGTTTCCCATGTTCCAGGTCTCCATCCTCTCTAGGTAAGACCGTACGTGCTCATAATGACATCCAGGGCCTTCATCTCTAATAAGAAGAGCTCTGCTGAACCAGACAAAAGGAGCTAACTAATCCAGCACTGGCTTTGCTTGCATGGCAAGGCCAGCTCATTAGTAGTGGGGCTATGGGATACCCCTTGAATAACCTACCATGGCTGGGTTTACATGACATGGCATGAGCCATGATTGTCCCAAGAAAGTGGCCTCTCATGTCTGGCATGCACAATGGCTCTTTGTGAGTTAAATATCTCATGATAAGCCAGCCATGTCATGCAGATTGTTCTATTGGTGCTCACAACAGGCCATCACTGCCTCTGGGAAATACGCAAGTGGGACATAGGTGAAACCACACCCCCCTGCTGATACTGTAGGTAACATATAGGCATCATGACCAGTTGCCACTGACAGTTTTATTCTCCATGAATTTGTCCCTGTTGAAGTCATCCAAAAGCAGTGACCATCGCTTCAGACTGCGATAACAAAATTCATAATCTAATGATGTCCTGCAGTCTTCTCTGATAAGGTCGATCCCTGCTGTGGCATGCCCAATAACCCTGCCTCGTACCTAGAATGTTGTCCAAAGGGGGCTGAATGTGTACGTTGTATATCTATAGAATTCCCTTGGCAACTTGGTTAACTTTGTTCATTTTAGCTTGTTTTGTTCATTTTAGTTTGTTCTGTTTCACATTCTTTTTTGTGCATTCATTTATGTTAAGAAAATAAAAAAATGAAAAAGAATGTTGTCCAAACTGCATGAGGCGCAGTATGAGGGATCCAGGGAATGCTGAGATGAGGTCTAAAGCATTTACAGTTCCATTTCAGTCAGGGTCCAATCCGGAATGGTTTTAGGTCTAATCCCAATAGGATTCAAAGGGAGAGATGCATACAATCCTATTTCTGCCTCCTTAACTCCACATTTTGAAGTTTGCTGCATCATTGCATATCATGCAAACTTACTTATAAGCCCATCATGAAATCAAATGATTTCAATCTCAGTTGTGTCACTGATAAATGCAAAAGAATTGGTGACTGTAGAATGCCATGTTAAAATGATAGGTAGTGACAACAGTGGAAAAAAAAGACAGTCTCCTGAGTCTTACAGGGCAAAACATTTTATTCTGGCCATTTCTATATGAGCAAAATAGCATTTCTGCAATACTGTACAAAAAGGTAGAATGTGGTATGATTAAACAATATTTCAACTCTTTAGTTCATACAGAGTTTACCTGCCAGAGGGCATAAAGGTTTGATTAGGTTTACGTCGGACATGAGAAATTTCAAAGGAAAACCATACACCTTCTCTAAAATATGAGCACTCCATCTACAAATGTCTTTCCTTTTTTCTTGTAGCCAGGTATGGCAAGCTTTTAGTCCCTTTCCTATTACAAAAGGGGAAAAAGAATAGGCATTGCAGGAAAATATCAGTCTCAAATGATCAAGGGCTGTATTAGAGTATAGGGATTATGCATTGGCCAGATCATTTTTACTTGGTTTTGCAGCTCTGTAAATAGTTGGCATTATTGACTAGTCTTGGTACAGATAAAAATAAAACAGAAAATGATTTTACAGCCTTGAAACTGCTGTATTGGGTCATTTTAATAGTCCATCTAACTAGGCTGCCTGCACTTGATAATAGCTTCTACTACGTTTAAGGAATTCATGAGGTGCAACAAATTTCTTGATAGACCAGGGCATTAATGGCTTCAGTCCAATGTCTGTGAACAAAAGCCTTGTGCTGAGGCTATGCTTCCATGTTTCCATGCCATACAGTATACAGCATGAAACACTGGACAATGTAATACTTTGACCAGGGAGACTTGAATCCAAGGGTACAGAAAGATGCCTAATACTGAACTGATTGTTGGCTGATCTTGTCAAATATTGACTGGGTTTAGGGGGCGAACGTGGGTTATCACTGAACCATGGTTGTTGTTGAAACATGGGTTGTGTTGACTGAACACAGCTTGCCTGTTAACTGCAAACAACCTGTGAAGACAATCCATGATTTGTTCTTCAGTTGTGATTGTAGAAGGATTGCCATGGTTTGTTATCTTGGATGGAGTCAGACAACTTAATACTATTTCAATACCAACTCATGCTTGAATCTAACCTACACTTGAATGTAAGTTATTGCCAGAACCCAGTCACCATCCACAGTAATTGGTAGCAGCTTCCCAAGTTTTCTAGCAAGGGTCTTTCACAGCTGTTTCTGGAAATGCTGGGCACTGAAACTGGGGCCTTCTGTATGCAAGGCAGGCACTCTTATCCATGATCAGTGACAAAGCAAACCAAGTGATCTTAGGTCACTATCCCTTGCCCAACAGTTGTGAGCATAAATGGGGAGGAAATGGGGAGGTATGTGGGTAAGCCATGCATACCAGAGGAAGAGTGGTAGGAAAAAATGGAATGCAAATATTTGCAAACAGTGAAATCCTAATAATTTTGCCTCGCCATTAACTCTTTAAAAAGTACATTGTAAACATGGTTCTACACTGGCATGAGCTCAAAATCTTGCAAGATACTCAACATCTGAAGTTTGGTTTTCAAAGGGTCAAGGGATACTATATACAGCAGATACGACTGTATATAGGGTACATGTATACAGGGTTCGACATGGTGACTACAGGGCTGGAGCTCTGATCAGCTGCTAGATGACAGGTCCCTTCAGTTTTTTTATAATGTATGCCAGGAAACATTGATGTACATACAGAAGACAGTGAATGTTGTGTAAACAACCTGCAGTGGTGAAAGAATAGTCGTTTTTTAGGACCTGAGACTTTCGGGAAACCTGTCTTATTTCTTGGAAATGGATTTGAGAGAAGGAATTTAAAGATGAAAAAAAATAAAAATGCAGGAGTAAGATTGATTTGGAAAAAGGCCAGTACCAAAAGGAAGACATGGAACTAAATGAATTATTGGTATATTCCAGTAACAGTAGTAATTTTGTCCTTGCTAGAAAGCAACAGCAGGAGAGAAGATTAAAGAAAGCAACAGGGAAAAATGGAGAACAGACATCCAGAAGGCAAACAGAAAGAAAAGCAGTCAAAGAAGCAGAATTCAATAGAAACAGGGGGAAATATATATATCTCCTAGTAAAATTAGGCAAACAAATGAGGAAAAAAACTAACAAGAACATAAGAAATGGAAAAAGAAAAGGATAAGACTGAGAACTGAGTTGTACAACCTTTCTTTCTGCTTTGGTTATTTTCTCCTGTCAATCCTACTTAAACTAGCCTGTGATTGCTGAATGGGTGAATAATTTCAATCACAAATTAATCAAAATGCTTACTATTTCAACCACAGGTTGTAACAGGTTCAACAAAACAATCAAGCACAACACATGAACACACACACTTATCCCAGAAGATTGTGTGAATTGTCCCTATAAGATGAAGAAACCCAGAAATAACTGTAACACTTCTTTCGATCCTGAGAACACTTTAAGTAAACCAATATAAACATGCTGTGACTTTTGTAGAAAATAGTTTAACAAAGGATTGTACCAGGCTCCAAATGTACTTACCTAGTGGAATCTTATGAGCAAAAGATAAAATGGCAATAGGAAAACCCTTCAAACCTTTGCCTGCATATCTCCAAAAAGGGAATTTCCACAATTCCCAAAATTGCTCCTTCCAGTACCCAACAGGACTTATCAAGAATTTCCATCCTGATGGACTTATTATTAGAAATGTCAGAAGACTTAGCCTGTGCTTAGCCTGAATACCAGTGCAAACTAATATATTAGGGGGTGTGGGGAGGGGCCGCAGGCTTAACTTGCCGGCCGCGGCCAAGTCAGGACAGGACAGGCCCACCACCACTGCCACCCAGGGACTGACCGGCCACTACAGATGCCGCCGCCGCCATGCCCGCTGATGCCACCGCGGCTCCGACAGACGGCAGTGACCGCAGGACCGGAGACGCTGCTGGCCTGCGGCTCCTCCACCCTGCCGGCAAGTTCTGCCGGGGAACGTGTGGGCTCCACCATTGGGGTGGTCTTGGGCAGAGGGAGAAATGGCGTTGGGGGATTAACATGTCGGCATAGAAGGAGGGACAGATGGTTGATACCTGTTCCTCCTTCTGGTTATTCCCCGAACCGGAAGGTTCCAGGTAAGCTTATCAACCAACCCTTGGGCCTGATGGTGCTGCTGCTTAATGCCAGGTCGGTCCATAATAAAACATCCCTCATCCACGACTTAATTGTGGATGAGGGGGCTGACCTGGCTTGCATTACAGAGACCTGGGCGGGAGAGGGAGGGAAATGTAGCCCTCTCTCAGCTGTGCCTGCCCGGGTATCTAGTTCAGCACCAGTCACGTCTGCAGGGGAGGGGAGGGGAGTCGCTTTAATTTACCGAGCTTCTGTTTCCCTCACGGGGCTTCCTGTTCCCTCAAGACCAGGTCTAGAGTGCTTATACCTGGGGCTGGGTGATGGAGACAGATTAGGGACTCTGCTGGTGTACCGTGCACCCTTCTGCCCATCAGACTCCCTCCCTGAGCTGATGGAGATCGTCTCGGACCTGGTGTTCAATCTCCATGCTGAGACTGTTCTGACCAGGGCGGCTCAGGACTTCATGGCCTCCATGACAGCCGTGGGGCTGTCTCAACATGTCATAGGCCCAATCCATGAACGTGGTCACACGCTGGACCTGGTTTTCTCAACGGGGCAAGAAGAGGGTGATTTGAGGGTGAGGAATTTGCATCTGACTCCCTTGTCATGGTCAGATCACTTCCTCGTGAAGTTTGAGCTTGGAGCTGGCCTTTCCCTCTGTAAGGTTGCGGACCCTATTGTGATGGTCCACCCTTGGAGCCAGATGGAGCCGGATGGATTCCTGAGGGCTCTGGGGGATTTTCCAGTTGATAAAGCTGGTGCTCCTGTTGATGCTCTGGTTGAACTGTGGAATGAGGAAATGGCCAGAGCAATTGACGTGATCGCCCCTAAGTGTCCTCTCCTGCCAAGCCGACCCCATCCATCTCCATGGTATACATCTGAAATGCGGGCGATGAAGCGGGTTGGGAGACGACTAGAGCGCAGGTGGAGGAAATCACGGGATGAATCTGACTGAACACGCTTATGCGCTCATTATCGAGCCTATGCTGTGGCGGTGAGGGCGGCGAAGAAGAAATTCTTCTCCACTTCCATTGCCTCCTCACAGTGCTGTCCAGCGGAGCTTTTTCTAGTGATACATGGGCCAATATACCCTGGCCCTAAGAAAGATTCTGTACCATCATCAGTGGCCCACTGTGACGACTTTGCCCAGCACTTCAAGGAGAAAATTGCTCAGATTCGTCACGAGCTGGACTCCACAATTGATTCAGATCCCTTAGGGGAGTCACAAATGACCCCGTCTGGTCAGGTATTAATGGATGAATTTCAGTTAATGAGGCCCGATGATGTGGACAAGGTGCTTGGACAATTATGTCCTACCACCTGTTTACCCGACCCTTGCCCTTCGTGGCTCCTGACCAAAGCCAAACATGGGATTGGTTCCTGGATCCTGGAGGTTATTAATGCCTCTCTGAGGGACGGCTGGGTGCCCTCTCCTTTAAAGGAGGCGGTAATCAGGCCTGTCCTAAAGAAGGCGACTCTGGATCCAGAGATGGCCATCAATTATAGACCGGTGGCCAACATCCCGTTTTTGGGCAAGGTGTTGGAACGGGTGGTGGCGGGACAACTGCAGGTACTCTTGGATGAAACTGATTATCTGGACCCATTTCAGTCTGGCTTCAGATCCGGGTATGGTACTGAATCTGCCTTGGTCGCCCTGTATGACAACCTGTGCAGGGAGAGAGACAGGGGGAGTGTGTCCCTGTTGGTTCTCCTGGACCTCTCAGTGGCTTTCGATACCATCGACCATGGTATCCTCCTGGATAGGCTGGTGGGGTTGGGAGTAAGAGGCACTGCTTGGCAGTGGTTCCACTCCTACCTTGAAGGTGGATTCCAGAAGGTGGTGCTGGGCGACTTTGACTCTGCACCATGGCAGAGTGGTTCCATGGAGTACCAAAAGGTTCCATTTTGTCCCCTTTGCTATTTAATATCTACATGAAACCGCTGGGAGAGGTCATAAGAAGCTTTGGGCTGTGGTGTCATCAATATGCTGATGACACTCAGCTCTTCCTCTTTTTTTCAACTAATCCAGGTGAGGCAGTGGCTGTACCGAACCAGTGCCTGGCCGAGGTAATGGGTTGGATGAGGGCCAATAAAATGAAGCTCAATCCAGATAAGATGGAGGTCCTGTTGGTGGGTGGTTCGAGCTCCTGGGTAGGTGGCTTGGGCCTTGCCCTGGACGGGGTTGCACTCCCTCTAAAGGACAGAGTCCGTAGCTTGGGAGTGCTGCTCGACCCGGATCTGTCCTTGGAAGCCCAAGTGACAGCGGTGGCGAGGAGCGCTTTCCTTCAGTTTCGGTTAATCCATCAGCTGGGTCCCTACCTGGAGGAGGATTGCCTAGCAACAGTAACACACGCATTGGTTACTTCCCGGTTGGATTTCTGTAATGCGCTTTACATGGGGCTGCCCTTGAAGACAGTCCGGATACTTCAGATGGTGCAAAATAGAGCTGCCAGGATGCTGTCGGGGACTAGGCATTATTCTCCAATAACCCCAGTCCTCTATCAGCTCCATTGGCTTCCCATCGAGTCCGGGCTCAATTCAAGGTGCTGGTCATTACCTATAAAGCCCTAAATGGCTTGGAACCAGGATATCTAAAGGAACACCTTTTTCCCTATTTGCCCTCCTGCCCCCTGAGATCAGAAGCAGAGATCCTCCTCCGGGAACCATCCGTGAAAGAAGATAGGAGACAGAGTACCCAGAGGAGGGCCTTTTCTGCGGTGGCGCCCAACTGTGGAATGTGTTCTGCAGAAAGGTCTGCCTGGCACCATCATTATATGCTTTTCGGCACCAGGTTAAGACCTTTTAATTTAATCAATATTTTAATATGTTTTAATATTGAATTTTAATATTGTATTTGCAGTCAGAGTGGGTCGTTAATTTATTTATGCTGTTAGCTGTCCAGAGATGCTGGTAATTGGACAGCATACAAATTTCATAAATAAATAAATATTTCTATGGAAAGGGAAGTCCCATTGAGTTCAATGAGACCTACTCCCAAGGAGGAGTGTCTAGGACTGCAGCATATATCCTCTAGTGGTTTAACAGTATGGTAGTCCCATTGACTCATGGGTAGATAAATTCAGGATGTCCAGGCACCTTTTGCTCCTCTGGATCTACATATACGTGTACGTACATATATATGCTGTGCAGCAGCTATAGAGTTGCACTATAGCCACTATGGATAAAAGTAAGTGCGCGCACACACACACACACACACACACACACAGAACCTGGGGCGTAGCTGTGGCTGCATATGGATTGCCCATCTTGCACTGACCGATACAGTAAGCACCTGTTTTGTTTATATGGGAGCATCTTTCCAGTATTTCAGACGGTCAGCATGTCTTGTTCCTTACTAGACAGAACACAGCCAGTTCTTTCAGCCTAGTGTAGGATCTGCCTCCAAGACTCTAAATTGTACCTGTAGCACTCTGAATCTGAGAGTACTGCCTGACACCAAAGGCCAAACTAGACATGACACGAAATGCAATTATTGACTTCATAAAGGAAGCCACAGCCTTGAGTTTACAAGAGCTGAGCAGGGCTCTTGCGGACAGAACATTTTGGAGGGCTTTCATTCACAGGGTCGCCATAAGTCGGAGATGACTTGACAGCGTGTAACAACAACGGATTCACAAATGTAGGGTTTGAACTATAAATAGCAACCACAAGGTAATGTGAATGGGCCAGTTTGGTGCACAATGGACTTTACGTCTTCCTTTCCCAGCCCAAAATTGCTCCTTTTGTTTGTTATTTATTTAATTACATTTCTATACCACCAGATGACCAAAGATCTCTGGGCCATTCACAAAGTGCAGCTCGCCAGTGTTGCAATTTGAGTTTCAAAGGAAAGCTCCATTGACAGCAATGGAAATGTCCCAAATGCAAACCTTGCTTGTCAAGATCATGGCTGGTAGGGAAAAAAGTAACATTTCCTCCTCTGCAGCTCACTTTCATACCAGGTTGCCTCTCTGCAGTTGCTATTCACAGAACATAAAATGTGCATAATAACTACATAATTAACCGCACACATAATTTGCCCCTAACAAGCATCTCAGAATTCCTGTCCTGCTTTTCCTGTTATGAATGAATTCTGTCAAAGTAGGAAAACTTGACTATCTAGGCAATGCTGTTTTACACTGGTGTTAGGAGTTCCTTTGAAAGATAATGTGAAGTCCATACATACGAATGAGCTGGAAATTCTCCAGCTTGTCACTACAATTCTTAAAGATTGACTTCCTTATCCAAAGCTGCTTTTCAAAATGCAAGCCCTTCCACTTGTTTTTCTTATTTATGCTTTTCACAATTGCATACATTCAGCCATGATTGTATGTCTGTGATATGAAAAGACAACTAGAATCATCAGGGCATGATTGTTTTCCATTTGAGCCCAGGTTTTTTGAAATCTAAAGAACCTCTTTCAACCTGACAGACAAATCCAAGTTCAGATAAGCTCTCTGGGGCCTCATTCCAGTGATGGGCTGAGCTGAAGGCAAAAGAGGTGGGTCCAAGGTACCAAAATGTTATAACAACTGCCAGTAAATAAACCTTAGGAGAAACTAAGTCAATTAGAATGGGGTAAAGGGGCACAACAGCTGAGAATGGGGTGATGCCAGGGGAAGGGCATCTAGAGTCCCCTAGAGGATCAGAATAGGACTCAGTGAAGCAGGGTTGTGGTCCCCAGGCTCAAAGCTGTGTGAAAAGGGAGATGAACTTCTGATGTGTGAGGAGCAGGAGGACGACCAGAAAGCACGTCAATGCCTCCCTCATCATGGCAGTTGTGCAACTTGTCTACACACATGGATGTGAATGTGACAGGCAGGAAACAACCAGATATAAACATGAAAGTAACAATCTGAGCCAAGGAATGGTTTTACAGTCTGCAATGCGAACATATGTTGCTGTTTCGTGCTACATTTTCCATGCATTTATTTGACATTTTTAGGGTTCAGAGGGTCTCGGCATTTGTGTTTACCCAGCCACACTTCTTAGTCCTTCTGGTCTGACTGTGGAGCATCCCATTATGCCAGAGTGGGGCCCCTTAGTAATGAATGGAACCTAGACAAGGGCCACTAAAATGCTGCAGGTATTTAGCTTGGCCTTGCAGCTGAAAGGTTTAAAGTCAGCTGGTCAATTTTATTTTTAACCCTTGACCTCACCTAGCCATAACAATTTCTTTAAAGGAAACATCAATCTTCAGCTCCTGCTAGGTTGTAATTATAGCTCCATTCAACACAAGCTACAGAGAATTTGGACTTCTCCCACAGGAAAAACATTATTTCACAGGAACATACCAAGACTTTTCATGATTTCTGCAATAATGAAAAGTGGAGCTGGTGTGTAGTATTTGTAGAAAGTGGGGAAAAGGCTCTGCAGAAAGCCTGATGACGAACCAAAATAAAAGTAAAGGTGGGCCATTAAGATTCTTCTAAAATGAAAATTTGGGAGCAGGTGACAGACAGACCCAGCAACTAGCTGGGATTAATTCCGTCATGCAAATTTTGTTGTAAGAGCTATAGCTCATTGTTGGAGACAGATAAGCTTCCGACCTTCAAGTTTAAAACAACCTGCTAACATAGCAACATCTGGGGATAAACAGACACAGATGGCCAGATAGGGGCCTTATAATATAGGATGGAATAGGCTCCAACAATGGTTTTGTATTTCTGGTCAAGGTAAATCCTGAAGGGTCTCCCTCTGGTAAGATAGAAATCCAAGCATTCCCCCCACCACTTCCCTTCTTTTGCATAAGCTGTTTCCAACCTGCGCCAGCAGGAATAATGTATGCAAACTCTGGTAGCCTCTTGGATGTGTAGTCAGTGGGGAACAGTCTGGCTACATGCGTTTTTACATATCTTCCAGCTACAGGAGAATCAAAGAGCCAACTGCAGAATGTTAGAGCCCAAGGCTATCCTGTGGATTTATAAGACCCCTTGAAGGAGCTCAGATCCACAAGCCAATAATATGCCAAAGTTATTATTATACAGAAATGCGTGCATATAACAGTAGCAGGTTTTGCACTCTCCGTATAATATGTTTTGTATTCCTTTAATATATTATATGCTTCTATTATCTTTTAAGCAAATTCTTCATTTAAAAAGTTGTTTTACTGGCTCAGAGCATCACATTATGGAAATCAGGCTGGTGTTAACTTACAATTTTCATTCTGAAGAATGTTGTGCTCTCCAGAAATGATTGTTTTTATTTGAATTCATAAACCAGCACATCCCATAGGCTTAATGCAACATACATTTAAACTTACATTCTGCCCGCCTGGGGGAATGCTCTCCTATCACACTTCTTTCCACCCTTCCCTAGTCTTAGCCTTTCCACAAATAGATTTTGAATAGGAAGGAAGAACTCCTGCCCAATGAACTCCTACATAATACACATAGATCTGTAATATTTGCTAAGGTGACTTACTTGTGTGCATAAGTTTACATAAAACCCACAAAGTGCATTGATGTATATAACAGAATCTAAGTCATGCCAGCCTGACTTACTGTTTTATGTTGTATCATTTTCTAGCCAATTCACATACAGTTTTTGCTCTTATCTTTAAATCATCCTTTCTTTTAAGTTGTTTTCCATCCATCCATCCATGGCCAAATATGAAATGTAAAATTAAACAAATGTAAAAAGTCACATACACTAATTTGAAAGACTAAAAACCATAATAGTACTTTGCAATTGTTCTGATTCAGCCCAGAAGCACGGCAGTGGTACAGAATAAAATGAAATATATAAAAACAAACGTTAAAAGTTAAAACTATTAAAATACTAGGAAAATAAAAAGGTCTCCACCTGGCACTAAATGAATACAAAGCAGGCACCAGGTGCATTTCTTTGAGGAGAGCATTCCAAAACTGAGCAAATCGGCCCTCCTTCTGGTAGCCACCCAGCTCACTTCCTTTGGAAGGCGCTCCTGCAGAAGGACCCCCAAAGATGACCTCAGGGTCCAGGTAGTACATATTAGAGGCAGTGATCCTTCAGATAACCTGGCCCCAAACCAGTCAAGGCTTTGAATGTTAGTACTAGCACTTTTTGCAATGTATGGCTGTGAAAGCTGGACCATAAGGAAGGCTGAGCGCAAAAGGATTGAGGCCTTTGAATTGTGGTGCTGGAGGAGACTCCTGCGAGTCCCTTGGACCGCAAGGTGATCAAACCAGTCAGTCCTAGTGGAGATCAACCCAGACTGCTCTTTAGAAGGCCAGATACTGAAGATGAAACTCAAATACTTTGGCCACCTAATGAGAAGGAAGGATTCCCTGGAGAAGAGCCTAATGCTGGGAACTATAGATGGCAAAAGAAGAAGGGGACGGCAGAGGATGAGGTGGCTAGAAGGAGTCACGGAAGCAGCCGGTGTGAGCTTAGGTGAACTCCAGGGGATGGTGGAGGACAGGAAGGCCTGAAGGAATGTTGTCCATGGGGTTGTGATGGGTTGGACACGACTTCACGACTAACAACAACAACAACTAGCACTTTGAATTGGGCCTGGACTTCAACCAGCAGCCAGTGTAGCTGGAAGACAACTGGCATAACGTGTTCTTGCGAGCCAGTCCCCATTACCATTCTAGCTGCCCTGTTCTGGATCAGTTGAAGTTTCTGGACCATTTTCAAAGGCAGTCCCAGGTACAGGCCATTGCAGAAATCCAATCAGGAGGTCACCAGAGCATGGATAAATGTAGATAAGCTCTCTCTGTTGAGATAACAGGTTATCTGCAAAGAACGCACTAATTAGCACTGCTAATTGCTCTGGGTGTGGCTGGGGCTTGTCTTACCTTTTGCTGTCATGTACTCGTGGGCAGCTTCAATTCAGACAGGCAGTACTTTCCTACTCTCTGCCAGTCTCCACTCTTCCCCCACACCAGCAACGGGGTTAAAAAGTCAGTGTATCTATTGCTAATTCAGTTTTGGCCAGGGGAATGCGTGGGGAGATATTTGCCTCCCCTCCTGGAGCACTATGGTCCTAGAGAGCCACTATGTGGTGGCATACAAATGCAAGAAATAAATAGATAAATAAGTTGAATGGTATCTGAGCCTGCTTCCCCATGAGTAAAAAGGAAAGCCTCAGCTGCTTCCTACCTGATCCACGTAATATGTAGCTTGGCTCTAAGTGCTTTCTTCAATACAGTGTTTATTTCCAACTACAATGATCATAGAAACATAGAAACAGAGCGAGTCAGAAGGGGCCTCCCAGGCCATCTAGTCTGAGCCCCAGGTCTAGCCAGCTCTGCTCATGACATGCCTACCATGTGCATGTCTAGCCTACCCTTGAACACCCTCACTGGTGGGCCTCAACCACCTCCCATGGAAGCCCATTCCATACCCTTGGGGTCCTAACTGTCAGGAAGTGCTTCCTGGCATCCAAAGCGAACCTTGGTTCTTTGAGCTTTGCTCCGTTGGAGCACGTCCTGCCTTCCTCTGCAGGGGAGAACAGGTCTCTACCCACCTCTGTGCGACACCCTCTCACATATAATTTCCAGGAGCAGTTCCCTGTTCTAGTAGTATGCATATTGGTTGCAAGCACCCAAAGAAACATGGCAGTAATGTAAAAAACTGGATTTTTATGTCAAAATCTGTGCCATTCTGTGGAAAAGAGGAAAATCAACTTTCTCACAGCTGACTGGATTCTTCACAAACACAGCCGCCAGATATCAATAAAGAATCAACATGTTCTTCATCTGATTTGATGAAAACAAAAGATGAGTGACATCAGTGCAGATACTGGTGACATGAGATCCTAGAACAATCTATGAAAATGGCTACATGTATCAGAATCAATCATTTGCTGCCCACAATGCATCTATTTCTGGTCTGTAGTCATTCTGCATGTGTTCATTCATACATCTTTTCTGTACTATTTTCAAACCAATTTCAAAAAATAAAATCCACACAAAAATCAGTTTGGGTAAGTATACAATTCTAAACTATTTGGTCCTAAAAGATACATTTTCTATTCATTTTGGACTGTTTTTGAGCTGGACTGCAACATTCAGAAAAATGCAAAATTCAAAGAATAGCCCATTAAACCAGGAAGTGCAGATTTGGCTGGTTCATGCCCCAGTGTGGACTGAACAAGATCCTCAGGCATCCCTACCACTACTCTGTCTCCCTTGTTTCAGCAATGATCGAAACCTCTTTCTGCATGTACCAAAAGGAAACAGGAAATGAAGGTGGTGAGAACTACAACAATCATTTCCAGTAGCAGTTGACTCCAAAGGCATCATTGCATCTGCTGGGATGAATAAATACTCCAGAAAGCTCCCAATTAATTAATTATATTCACAGCATGACTTTTTTCTTTCACGGAACCCAAGGCAGCTTACATGATTCTCCACTTCCTGAGCTCCATCTTATCCTTACAACAACCCTGTGAGGTAGGTTGGTCTGAGCATCTGGGACTGGCCCAACGTCACTCAGCTGGCTCCATGGCTGAGTGGGGATGAGAACACCTGAGTCCCAGTCCTGTGCTCTCAACCATTACACCACACTGGCAAGCGAGCGATCTGGAATTTGGAATCATAATGTTTTCAGAAGCAAACTGTCCTGATGGGTTCATGTGGAAGCAAGATGGAGCAAAAAATGCAACCTCCACCAGATAAGCTTCAGGGCTACATCACACATTGGGTTAATCATGCAGCATTCTTAACGCTGCCACTCTTTTGAAGGAGAAGCAGATGTGGGGCTGCCACTTTAGTACTGGAAATGCAAACCAGATGTGGTTTGGAAGAGCCCTTCCAAACATGTCCTGCCCTGAGTCTGCTATTTGTTTCTGAAGAAGTTATCTGCAGAAAGGCTGTTGGGAATTTCCACGTAGGAAACAGGTATGACACCTGATCTAGATGCTTCAAAATAAAACACATTTTCTAAAAGTGTTATCAAGGCAATGTAAACACATATAGATTTCATTATAGCAGCAGGGATAGAAGTATAAATAAATAGTCTGGGCCTAAGGCTATAAAGTTGCCACTATTGCACTTCCCACAAGTATGCAGCCACCTACAAGCTGAGGAAGGCAAGGCGATTCAACGGCATGAAGCCCAGGTTGGGCCAGCTCCATGGGCTTCTGTTGTGTTTCCACACCCAATTTATCATGCTGGTTTTGACCTCTAAAGCCTTGAATGGCTTGGAATGAATTACCTGAAGGGCTGCCTTTGCTCTTATTAGTGACCCCCCACTGATGGGCTCACATTAATGGCCACACGTTAATATCAGCAAGAGAGCCCCTTCCCATTTGCCTGCCCATGAGAACAGTGAGGGCTTTCTGTTCAGTGGCTCCATACCTCCTGGGCGCATCCACCTGGCCCCATCTCTGCAGGCTGTCAAGAAGACCCTGAATACTTACTACTTTGCCCTGGTCTTCCCCTGGTCATGATGTATCTGATGATACTTCTTTAAAGTTTTATTTTGTGTTGCCATAAGCTGTTTTTAAGCAGCTTTGTTGATGTCTTTATTGCTGTTTAACTGTTTTGATGGTGTTTTTACTATTTTATTTATTTAAAGCTTTTGAACACCATCCCATCACTGATGTCTTGGGATGGTTCACAATAACAATAATATTTAACTATTTTAAATATTGCATTACCACATTGGTTTTTGTTATCTCCTTTATTGTTTTCTATTTCCTTGCAAGGGCTGCTGTCCAGAAAAGTGACCAAGAAATGTTTCAGAGTAAATCCTTGAAAGTAGGCCAATATGGTTACACACATTTTCATGCAGCTAATTCTGCAGTGGCAGCAAAGGCACCGAATTGCTCTGAGTGCATGTGTGGACTGAAGATAACAAGCACTCCACATGGCTGATGTTGTTAGTGGGTGGTTCTTCTGGCCAGATGGAGGGAATTCAGCCTGTTCTAGACGGGGTTACATTCCCCTTGAACAAGCCAGTTCATAGCTTTGGGATGCTCCTTAGGCCATCTTTGTCACTTGAGGCCCAGTTGGCTTCAGTGGCTCAGAATGCCTTCTCCCAGCTTTGTCTGGTGGCCCAGCTACACCCCTATTTGGACAGAGATAGCCTGTAATCAGTAATCTATGCTCTTGCAATCTCTAAACTAGATTACTGCAATGTACTCCACATGGGGCTGCCCTTGAAGACGGTTCAGAAGCAGCAACTTGTGCAAGACAGGGCAGCCAGACTAACAACAGGGACCGTACAGTCTGAGCATATAAAACCAATTCTGGCTCACTTGTATTGGCTATCTGTATGCTTCTGAGCACGATTTAAGGTGCTGGTTTTAACTTAAAATGCCCTACATGGTTGGAAGCACAATACTGGATGGAACGCCTCTCCCAACCACTTTCTACGCAGACACTCTTCCCCTGCTCCAAGGGAGACTTGACTGGTGGCAACAAGAAGGGCCTTTTCAGTGCTGGTTCCTAGTTGTGGAATGAGCTCCCCACTGAGGCCCATCTGGAACCAACCGCAATCTCTTTTTGCCACAGGTCAAGCCTCTCCTCTATCGAAAATCATTGAATTCGTTGGGGCTCTGTTAGTGTTTAATTCAGCTTCAAACAGGTTTTATCTTGCTTAAGTTACTGACATTTGATATATAATCTAAATGTAGTTTTAACTCTTTTTGTATGCTAATGTCCCCCCCCTCCAATGCTTTTATATTGTGGTGCTTTTTAAACTGTGTGTGTTGTAAACTGGCCAGAGAGCTTTAGCTTATATTGTTGGGCAATACAGAAGTTAAATAAATAAATAAATAAATAAATGTCACAAGCACATAAATATTCTCTACTTGTCTGCTGCATCCTCATTCTGCAGCTGATATTGATATGTATACAATCGCAGCAAATGGCTGATTCACACACATACTCACATAATTCAGTTTGTCTATCCTGAGTTTCTCTGAGTTCATATAACATATAAGGGCATATAAGTGGTGATTTACCTTGGATGGCCCATTCAGATGTCGAGGCAGTAAATGGCTTTTTTTATTTTGGACTAGTTTCCTTCTTTTTCTGCATTGTAAACCAACCCCATGACCTTAGCATGGGTAATAGAATCCTCAGCTTTTACTTTCTGTTATACTCTTGACTCTTTAAGTTAATTCATACAACTGTTAGATAAAGTTTGTGGAATTTAACTTTTCCATGCTATGCTTGCCCAGTGAAACAGCCCGCCATCGCATTTCTTTCTGAGCTTCCCTCTTCCTAACCCTCCCACAAATAGACTTTGAAGTGGGGAGTGGGCAGTAGTTTCTGTCCAAATGGACTAGGGCTTGATGCAGCTGAGAAGGTTGTATCTTGCCATTGGATTTACAATGGGAAAGGGAACATGGAGCCAAATCTCCGATGATGCTCACAGTGGGAGAGGATGTTAGTGTAGGCTTCTGGGCAGACAAAGACAGGACTGCAGCTTTAGGAACTGGGTAAATGGAATAGCAGAACCCATGGCTTAGAAGTAAAACACAAAGCAGGGTGCACAGCGCCTTATGCCACTTTCTAATAAACAGAAAATGCCACTGCTGCAGCTAACCTTCTGTAAAATGCCTATGAGCTCCAAGTCACTTGTACTGCATTTCCCCAGAGAGGCTGGTCAACATTAAGAATGTATAAAGTACAATTCTGTCAGAGCATTTTGGCAACTACTTGTTATGATATTGCTTCCTGTCAAGCGCGTAATGCAATTCTGTCTTCCTATAAAAAATAAACGCTGGGTGTAATCGCAGACTCTTGTCATTTCCCACATTCCCCACACTAAATATTTAAACAAGAGGAGGCTGCAGAATCTCTCAAGCTAGGATTGGCTCTGTGCTTGAGCCCAAAGGTGGGACTATCTGTGCAGCGGCTGAGGGATCGCTGAAAAGCCATGAATGACAGAACCAACGAAAATCCTACCTGTCCACAGGCCAGGCCCATTCCTTTCTCCCCCATGCCATGCGGGCATGATAAATTCAGCTCCAGGGCATCAGCTCCTGATACCTGCGTGACACACAGAGAAAAGAAAACGTCAGACTTTAACTGTCAAATGGAATACCACCTCACTGTAGATAATTTTCCAAATGACAACCAGATGCTTGGATAGTTCACAGGACAAGCAGTAGTCCCCACTCCTGCTTGTAGATGTTTGTTTAAGTTCATTATGAATTCCAAAAATGTAGGAAAACAAAATCTTAAAGGGATACCTCTGAAAGGAAGCATGGATTTACAGTGAAGGTACAATCCTAATCAGGTTGAGGCAGAAAAAAAGACCTACAACTCCAGTCATGCTAGAGGAACCATGGCTGGCTGGGGCATGCTGGGAGTTTTAAGCCTAAACTTGCACACAAACATAAAGTGAGTCAGAAGGGGCCTCCCGGGCCATCTAGTCTGACCTCATGACATGCCTACCATGTGCATGTCCAACCTATCCTTGAACACCTTCACCGATGGGTTCAACCATCTCCCGTGGAAGCCCATTCCATACCCTTGGGGTTCTGTCAGGAAGTACTTAACAACTGCAGTTAAGATTCTGCCCATCCTCTCCCTCCATTAACACTTCACTCAAGTATAGTAATTCTGGGCACTCTGATGAATGCAGTCAAATGATTCTGAATGAACCAGGTGAACAGTGTGCCTGTCCAGTTGTTGAATGCAGCCCCATGCAAAAAGCTCCTGGGTGAGGTAAAGCAGCACTTCAGAGATGGGGACTATATTAAACTCCAATTCCAGGCATGCTAGTTTTTCTATGCAGAAAGAGTTTCTCACAGTGGCTATTTGGTAATTGTTTCAGATCTCAGCTCACTGCTCCTGGGCTTGTCATGCTGTTAAATCTATTGCATTCAATTGATGTTGGTTTACTTGTAAAAGAGAAACAGTTTTTGAGGATGTGATAATAATTAGGCAGACTTATCAGAGTTTTGCAGAGAAAACACATTTGGAAAATTATGCACTAGCAGGGAAGTAGTCTGGTGCCCTCTAAACGTGGTGTAACTCCTATCAGCTACTCCCAGCATGGCCAATAGTATGGGATTGTGGGAGTCACAGAGCCTGAATATCTGGGGGGCAGTGGGTTATGTAAAGTGCTTAGACCTGCACGTTATGTAACATATCTGGGAAGGGCTGAAGTCACAGCCAAAGATCTTGCTGCTAAATACCAATCAATTCCAATTCAACACTTTCTAGCTGCAATACTCTTCCATGGGCCCAGGGCATTTCCAAGCCTTCCTTGAGCATCAACACCTGCTTCCTTATGCACACGCTTTTGTTACTAATAGCACAGAACGCTACTGGTAACAAAAGTGTTTGTTTCTGGGCTGTGTCGGAGCAATTTCCCTTCTGCCTCACTTTTCCACTGGCTGCCAATACAGTACTTATGTTACCCAGGAAGGCTCAGCTGGTCTCTGATAAATGCTTTTGCCTGCTGGCAGAAGGTTAATTAATCAAAAGTGCAATCCTATGGTAGCTAGACAGAGTCAATGTCACATTTACGCTGAGGTTAAGGCAAATAATTTCAATACAGCCTAGAAAACAACTGCCAGTAGACTATATGGGCCATTCAGTACAGGAGTAATACTATCATGAAATCTTGCTTGGTGAGTGTCCTATGATCTGCCATTTACACCAACTTAGGCCTACAACCACATCAGACAGTCCAGAAGGATACCATGACCAATAATATCCAAAGCCAGAGAGGTTCAGGAGATAAACAGGACCATCCACCCAGTTTTCAAAGTAGGGCATCCTCAGTCACCAAAGCAGTCTCAGCCCTGTATCTCTGCTAAAGATCCAGTTGAAATGGGTACAAATAAGTTTCATCCAGAGCCATCGGAAGTTGCATGGCCACCATCCTTCCAATCTGTGGCCAAAAATGTTGTGGTTGGAACTGGACTGCAGTTACTAAACTCTGTTATGTGAAGAGAAGATTTCTGGACATGGCAATCCTACAGTGCTCTAAGGATGGATTGTTCTGACCTATTCAAAGCACTTTCAGGCTCCTTTTGGCATGACAGAAGGAAGGGCCGAGTGATATTTGCCATTCTTCCTCCAGATTTGCGTCTTTATGTATTACTATCTCTCTCTCATTGCTTACAATGGGCAAGATTATTTAGACCAACTCCATGGCTGGTTTCAATGTTCTCCCATGCAGGGTCATGGTCAAAGGTCACTTTAGCTCCTGTGGTTCCAACAGCTCTAGTGGTCCACCCATACCACTTATACCATTGCTCTGATCTTCCTTCTTCTCACCTCTACTGATATCATGATTTCTGTAGGGGTAGGGGAGGGAGGATCCAATCTTTCCTATAGTTCCTTGGATGCAATCTTAATAAAGGTCTTATTAAAAAGGATTAGGCTTATTAATAAGGATTTCAGTCTTAATAAAAAAAATCTATTACTGCTTCCCTTAAGCAAGAAAGTATAACCCCCTCCTGCAAAGAGGCATTAATAACCTCTCTTAACCATGGCAACAGCCCTGCCTTGGCTGATTTAATCAGCCAGAAGGGACAAAGTGTAAGAACACAGATGGTGCCCTCACTGCTACAGACACCCTGTCCATATGCTGAGGATTTACAAGCTGGAAAGAACCCAACATAACTGGACAGGACTCTGGAGAGTCAGGGTGCATGCTAAGCTCTGCAGGGGAACAGGGAAGTTCCAGAGGCTCCTTCTTGCTGCTGAAATGACACAAGTGGTCTTTACTTTTCTTCAGTATGAACTCAAATTGGACGTGTGCAAAGAAATGCAAGAATCAGGAGATGATCAACAGAAACTGGAAGATACATCGACAACGGAATGATGTATCCACTCCACTAAACCAAAATAGGTTGCAGTATAACATCAAAATAGGCTCGGTACCATGGACAGCCTCTTAAAATTCAAACTAAATGCTGGAGTGGGTATACTACCCCAATGACATTGGAACAACCATGCTCCACTGGAGATGATAGATAAAACTTGCATTCAATCTCACAACTGCAACTGCTTGGATTTCTTCAAGCAATCAGTGGAACTGCTGTTGTGGAAACTTGCACTCACTTGACATGCATTACATCTGCCTGAGGAAGGTCATACATGAGAACATACTGTGTGAACGTGTCTTCAATCCCTAAATGTTTGGGCTAGTAGTCAAAACTTCAGGATATGTCAGCCTGGCCAGTCTTTCCCTTCCCTTCCTGAAATAAACATTAATTTTTTCACGTGATTTATAAATACAGAACACAAGTTGTAGATCAGGTTCTGGATTCAGTGATGGGCCAGATGAGGCCAATGAACTGACGGTGAATCCTGGCAAGACAGCATTGTTCCTTACACCAGTAGATAGGTTTATAACCTATTCTGGATAGGGCTCCAGTCCTCTGTAGGATCACTTCCATAGTCTCCGAGAGCCATCACTACTGCTGGACTCCCAAGTGACCACAGCAGTTTGGAGTGCCCCCTCCCTGCTTGGTTCGCCAGTTACAGCCTTGCCTGGACAGGGATAGCTTGGTCATGCTCATGGTGATACCGGCACTGGGAATCCCCAGACTGGATTACTGCAATGCACTCTAAGGCTGCTCTGGAAGCCAGAATGAATATAGAATATACTGCAGAATAAATATATTTGGCAGATCATAGTGCAGAATGTAGCAGCTCCTCTGTTGTCGGGAGCAGACTCTTTTCAGTGTGTCACTCCTTGGCTGAAGCAACCACACTGGACCCTCATTTGCTACTGAGCCAGGTCCAAGTTTTTAGAACTAGTGTACAAAGCCCTGTACAACTTGGGACTAGAATACCTAAGAGGGCACCTTCTTCCTTACCACCTGCTTGCTCACTGAGGTTATCAGAGGACCTTCTCTGAGTGGTTCCATGGCTTGACTGGAGTCCACCAGAACAGCCTCCCGTGTCATGGTTTTATTTCTATGGAATTCCCTTGGGGAGTCAGACAGGCACCAACACTGCGTCAGCTCAGGGTAATCTTATTTCAAGCAGCCTTTCCATGCTGACCAACCACAGTCTTGATGCTGCATTGTTTTGCTTGAAATGTTTTTAATGCATTCTTTCTATTCTTTTGTTTGTTTTAGATTTCTATTGGTCACTGCTCTGGAATCTGTGTGGAATAGGAGTTGTATAGAAATAATGTAAATGAATAAATGACAAATAATTCATCTCACATGAAAAAGTACACGTAGCTGAGCACCCCAGAGTTGGGTGACTATCCAAAGACCAGCTGAGGTCTTATACAAAGCCTGAATTAATCTGTTAAAAAATGCTTTTGTCGGGGCCCACACCTTGCATTCAAGCATAGCTGAAACAGAATACGGGAAAGTGGGGTGGGGAAGAGAAAGAGAGAGAGACAGAGAGAGAGAAGTTAACCAAACTTCTTCAGAGGTTTATAAAGGTCAGGTTTAATTTTGAGATATGATTAAATTCAGGAAAGAGGTCTTATTTTATCTGAACAGTTTCCCTATCGCTATGAATTATGAAGGAATAACGGGTCTATCATGATTAAACGAGCCATGCCCTGAAGATCTTTATTCAACACTCAGCAAGAGAAACGTGGTGATTTCTGGAGAATTATGATACAGACTTCAGGAAACCTGTGGTTGAAATGAAATCCATTATCTTCAAATGAAGACACCACTTAAACAGGTCCAGCCTAGGTAACTTAGTATTTCTGCTCAGGTGTTCATAACTTCACAGGAAGAGGAAAGTAGAGGTAAAACTTTACCACCTTCGTCTCATTTAGAGGGTTTCAGGTCATTCACTGGAAGGCCTCAGTTCATCAAGAAGGTTTTTAAAGTGCACTTCTAGCACAGGAAGCAGAATACTGAGCGTTTAAGCCATAACAGTTTCTTGGGTCCAGGCCTAAGCTTTCCAAATCTTTTTGAAAATACTTATTAGCTGAGCTACAAATAAATCTACTCCCTCAGATTAATATTCACTTTAGGATACTATGCCCATAAGATCAGAAAACTCGTGCAATGGAAGACAGGGCTCCTGTACATTTGAAAGGAAGGAAAAGAGACTATTTTCACAGGTTCAAGCTGAAGTAAGAAATATTCCACCCACGAAATCTGTATAATTATAGAAAGCAGAGGGGCCCTATTCTCTGGGTGCCTGTTCATCCTTACCAGCAGATTCTGTAATAGCTGTGAATTTGTTGGGAAGTGTTGTAGCCATTCATGTCCTATAAAACTCAGAGGTGTTTCAATAAGAGTAAGTGGTTTAAGGGTCAAAGGTAAATATAATTTTCTTGATCTGCACTCAATAATATTACACACTCATTGTGACTTGGCAAGGAGGAATGGTCCATGCTGATCTTTATTACTTAGGCAAAATTAGAATTTGGTTTGCATTTTGTTATTTCTGAGCGACAGGAATGACTTTTGCCTGCTGCGTGGCCATGGTTGAGGAACTCCAGAGGCCAATCATAAGAAATGCTATCCATCATTTTCCTCAAGCCTTCCCTTTCCTGTTGAGCTTCCCAACCTATGCATGTGGGGTTGCTGTGATTTTTGTTATTTACTTTCGTGACAAGTTGACCTTTAGTGTACATGGGCTGGCCTCCTGCAGAGACCAGACTACATACCCTCTAGGGCTTATGCACCTTGGGAAGGTCATAAGTATTTGGCAGTGAGATGTTTAACTTTTTAAAATGTTCTCCTTGTAGGCCTGTAACACAGGAAGCAATATTGAAAGTTTGGAAAATCAAGACTGAATTCATGTTATGATTTTAATCTATTTTAAAGAAAGAGAGAGGGGGGGATTTTATGCATTTAAACACTGCAAAGCTTCAGCTTCTCAAAGTATGGAGGCCAAATGCAAAGGCAGGGAATTTTGTCATGGCAGAATACTATTGCAGAAACTCACAACGAATTCACTCTGTTTGGTTCAGAAGAGCAACAGCTTGGGACAAAGGTTGCTCATCTGCTGGTGGATCTGTCTTTTCATTCTGGTTTCACTGGCCATACCAATTCTGTTCTGCAAGAGGCCCCTGCTACAACAGGCTCCCACTACAAACAGCAGCAGTTTTTTCGCAGAGTAAAATTCATACACATATGAATTGTCCTGCTCTGAAATCAGCAACACCCAGATACATTTAAAAGGTAAGATGTCAGCCAAAGTGTTTTTTAAAAATTTCTCTGAAAATTGATGATCTGCTCTGATGGTTTCTAATGTTGCAATCTTGTATGCATTTGCCTGTAAGTCCTAATGAACAGAATGAGATTTACTTCTGAGTAAACACATATCCTCGTCATGGATCACTGCCTTGCCATGGCAAAGGGGCTTGTGTGGTGCAATGAAGTTATCTGCTATGCTTTGCAGGGGCACCCAAGATGGACAGGTCATAGCAGAGAGCCCTGACAAAACATGATCCACTGGAGAAGGAAATGGCAACCCACTCCAGTATCCTTGCCATGAAAACCTCATGGACAGTATCAACAGGCAAAGAGATATGATGCCAGAAGATGAGCCCCTAAGGTTGGAAGGTGTCCAATGTGCTACTGGGGAAGAGCAGAGGGCTAGTACTAGTAGTACAGAAAAAATGAAGCGACTCGGTCAAAGCCAAAAGGACACTCAGTTGCAGATATATCTGGTGGTGAAAGGAGAGTCCAATGCTGTAAAGAACAATACAGCATAAGAACCTGAAATGTAAGATCTATGAATCAAAATAAGCTGGACATGGTCAAACAAGAGATGACAAGACTGAACATCGACATCTTGGGAATCAGCGAACAAAAGTGGACAGGAATGGGTGAATTTAATTCAGATGATCATCAAGTACACAACTGTGGACAAAAATCCCTCAGACGAAATGGAGTAGCCTTCATAGTCAAGAAAAGAGTAGGAAAAGCAGTACTGGAATACAATCTCCAAAATGACAGAAAGATCTCAGTTCTAATCCAAGGCAAAAAATTCAACATCACAGTAGTCCAAGTCTATGCCCCAACCACTGATGGTGAAAAGGCTGAAGTTGACCAGTTCTATGAAGGCCTACAACACCTTCTAGAAATAACACCAAAAAATAATGTCCTTATTATCATGGGGAATAGGAATGCTAAAGTAGGAAGCCAAAAGATAACTGGAATAATAGGCAAGTTTGGCCTTGGAATAAAAAATGAAACAGGGCACAGGCTGGCAGAATTTTGTCAAGAGAATACAATGGTCATAGCAAACACTCTTTTCCAACAACCCAGGAGACGGCTCTACACATGGACATCACCAGTTGGTAAACACAGAAATCAGATTGACTGTGTGCTCTGCAGCCAAAGATGGAGAAGCTCCATACAGTCAGTAAAAACTAGACCAGGAGCTGGCTGTGGCTCAGATCATGAACTTCTTGATGCAAAATTTAGGCTTAAATTGAAGAAAGTAGGGAAAAGCACTGGGCCACTCAGGTATGACCTAAATCATATCCCTGATGAATATACAGTAGAGCTGACAAATAGATTTAAGGAATTAGATCTGATAGACAGAGTGCCTGAAGAACTATGGATGGAGGTTCACAACATTGTACAAGAGGTAGCATCTAAAACCATCCCATAGAAAAAGAAATGCAAGAAAGCAAAATGGTTGAGGAAGCTTTACAAATAACTGAGGAAAAAAGGGAAGCAAACAAGGAAGAAAGGGAAAGATCACAACAAATTGTGGCAAGTTCTTAAAGAGATGGGAGTATCAGACCATCTTATTTGTCTCTTGAGAAACCTGTATGCGGGTCAAGAAGTAACAGTGAGAACTGGACACGGAACCACTGATTGGTTCAACATTGAGAATGGAGTTCAGCAAGGCTGTATACTGACAGGTTTCTTCCTGTCCTTTTTAAAGATACAAATTCTAGGTGTTTGGTCAAGATGTTTACATTTATACAAAATGATATTTATATTACAGAAAAGCCAACAAAGAGCTATTATGTAGCTTTGTGTGGCATTTTCTTTTTCTGGGTGTGGGGAGGGGTTAGAAATCTGTATTTGAACCAGAACAGAATTAAACGAGGCTTTTATACCTTAAATATTCAAGAGTTTTATATTCAAAATTTCTTCTGGTGCTGTCAAACTAGAGTGCCTGAAGGCAAAGTAAGATCAAGTTAGGTTCTCAAAGGTAGAATTAAATTTTATCAGGGCATCCGTCATAATATGCAGTTTGCTTAAAATGCAAATAAAAAGTGTAGTGATTCAAAGGCTAAAAAATTTTCAGGTGGAATGCAAAGTCCAGGGGACCATTTCTACGGAATAGATTCATTTAATTTACATTTCTATCATTTTAATGAAAGCATAGAACAAACAAGCAATAATGGATACGTTTGAAAATCTCATTTTTCATTTGAATTTCCTTTATTTTGTAGGTTCTCTCATGGAATCAAAAGTAAAAAGGAAGATCGAGAAAGTAGGAAGAGAAAGCATATTAACATCCCATTACCTCAGCCATTTTGGAAAGTTCAGTCCAGTCGTCTTTGTTATAGGTGCACATGATACTGGCAATGACAATCTGAAAAGAGAAGTATTGGTTTATACAATAATGTTTCCCTGAATAATTCCTTCTGCAAATACTGTTACGTGTTTATTTGCAAAACCTTTTCCCCACAACCTTCTAGAGAACCCATTGTGTTGTTATAACTGCAGTGTACAGAAACCTTGGGAATTTTAAAAATCACCGTGGCAAAGTCTGCCAAATCCTGAATGAAGTGGGTGTTAAGAGGCATAGCATAAGTAATAATATTTCTGCATAGCTGACCTGAAATCTGAGGAATACCTAATACCCCCAACTGTAAGGCAATCGTGTCAAATACCAGTTTAGCAAATTCAATATTTTAGCAGCTATTTTTAAACTATTTAATTCAAAAGCATCTTTAAGTAGAATATTGGGGTGGGGGACAATCCAAATTAGCAGTGTAGAACTTCCACACATAAACTGGATTCATGAAAATCTTCTCGAAAATTTTCTGACCTTTCCCATCCTCCCATTTTTTTAAAAGTACAACTTGATGTTCCTACTCAGAAACCATTTCTATGTATGAAAAATGTAATGTGCACAAGGCCTTTAAATCTATTCATATATACACATAAAATAGTTGGTCAAAGTTGCCACTTGGGAGAGACATGGGGAACTGGCAACTTCCCAGGAGCCCGGGAAGCATTTCCATCCCTTTAGGTGTGAAATTAGCGGAGCCAGAGAAATGGTATTAAGGAAGTTGTGAATGAGTCATGTTGTTGTTATCCTGAATACATTTGAAGTCTACATAGAAATGAGAAAGATTTGCAGTTGCCCTCTTGATTTCATGGCCTTTTGGGCTGATTTCCCTCCCTGTAAACTAGGCTTCTCCAGCCGAGGGGTTAGGGTTAGGGCTTCAGAAAAAAGTTACACGCATGGGTTAGATTCAGGGATAGGGGACTCTGTCACTCGTTGCAGCCAAGGCTCAGAGTATTCCAGGTTTATGGGACCTGTCATCTGCCATCACTATCCATCAACTCACCATTCAGAAACCGAGAGCAATGCTCCACAGTTCTCCTTCACTTAAACTGGCAATACTAACATACATAACCAGAATTGTGTTAAGAGCAGTGTGATGTAATGGTTAGAGTGTTGGGCTGGGACTTGGGAGATCTGAGTTCTAGTCCCCACATGGCCATGACGCTCAATGTGGGACGTTGTCTGGTCCCTGACTCTCAGCCTAGCCTACCTTGCAGGGTTGTTGTCAGGATGGGATGCACAGAATGAAGTTGGGTGAGCAATCTTGGGTTCCTTGCAGAAAAAAGAGCAGGCTATCAATTGCATAAATAAATACCTTTCTGGAAATGGTTATGGGGATAAATGAGCGAAGTGCAAATGCTACAAAGGGATGGATCACGCATGAATCGTGTGCATTCCAAGTCGGGATGCAGGCTACTCAATTAAAACAAAAGTGCTCAAAGGCTGAACAAGCAGAGGGGGCACCAACGCCATGCCTCCCTTGGGTGCCTTGGCTTTCTGATCGGCCTCCCTGCTGCACATAAACTGCCATCCTCAACTGATAATGGTTCCCATGTGGGGAAAAAAAACTATGATGAAGGCCACTGTTATATCATGAAAAACAGTGTTAGCATTTACTCTGCTACAATATTCTCTTCTTTCTGCTACAGTATTTTTTTTTCTTTTTTGGCCACGGCACCCCAATATTTGTCTCAAATTGAGTGAAGCACAATGACTACTAAATCTGCCCATGGGTTTATTTGCTGGAACAAATTGTGATTTCATAAAAGAATGTTATTGCCTATTATCTGACAGCAACAAAAGCCAGTGTCTTGTGTAGCTTTATTATGTGCATATGAGGGAGGAGTAGATTTGTGTTTATAGCAAAATTATTTCAAAGATTTGGTTTAAACCTTCCCTGTGGGGATAATAATGATTGACAATGCTGTCCAAAAGCCTTTGTTTTCCAGAAGGAAAGACAAGAAGAAAAAGAAGAAAAATGTTTAATTGGATTACTGACATATGTACAGTTAAGAGAGTGGCTTAATTTTCAAATAACTTGGTTCTTAATGTACTGCCTGTTAACCATTCTATTTTTTACACAAACATCACAACTATTTCTGCCATTTAAAGCAGAACAATTGCACTTATATGTGCATAGATCCAGTTTAGCATATAATAAAAGTCAGTTTGAGCAAAAGTAGGCCGGCTTAAAGCATTTATAGCGGACTGCTTTGTAATTACTGCACTGTAATACATTTTCAAATTATCTTGCCTGCAATCGTAGTTGGCCTCATTTTCAGTGATGTTAAAATATTGCCTTTTTTTCTTCTTTTGTTATCTCCACCACTACCACTTAAGGTTTTCTTTGAAGAATGCTGGACATCTTCCAGTTGATGTGATCACAAATACTGCTAATTCCAACTTTGGTTCACTTTGTACAGGTTTTGGTATGATGCTACACTCACTTGCCCTTCTTGTCTATTTCTTGTAAATTAAAGAGGAGGAGGAGGAAGAGACTTTTCTTTGTTAAATTTCCAACCTATTTATTTCAAAGTGCAGGCCAGTGTACACACTCAGAGTATGGAAACAGCTATGGCAGATGTGGGGCATGGGTATACATCATATCCTGGTGGCGCCTCATGCATACTAATAACGTACATAATTTATATGGCATGAATATACCATTCACACTATCACAGCATCATGGATTTGGCTGATCTCCAAGTCTTTAAGCCTCCTCTGAATAAGGAACAGGATAAACAAACCCGGCGACTTTACTGTACAACCCCACTTTCGCACAGGTCTCACTCACATCACATAGCCTCCATGTGCAAGCAGTGCCCAGTGGACATGACCAAATATTCAGTGGATAAACTGGTTTGCAACAGAGAATGATTCTTTTCACTCAAACCTACATGTCAAACCAGAAAGGCTTATAGCAGAGATATGAAGAAAGCCCGAAAGGTTTTGAGGAGCCATAGACTAAGCAAGGTCCATAGTAGATTTCAGAATTTAACCACCAACTACAGAATTGATGGCTAAACTACATCAGCTTTCAGCATTTAGCCATCAACACTCTACAGAGGCCAAGTGTGGGCCAAGACATTTTGCTGCCTGGAGCAAAGCTTGGCTGCCACCATCACCCTCCTAGGACTGCTACTTTAAAGAGTCTTGCTGTGCCGTGCAGAACCCAGTCATGCCTTCACGCCTGTTTCCGTCGCCCACTATGCTGATACCAGAAGTAGATCGTTGCCCTCTGCTGCATGGAAGAGCTGGCTGTAACTAATGAGATCTGCCCTCGGCACTAAGCGGTGAAGGGGGAAAACCCAGCACCACTGAGTGACTTCACAAAATACCTTCGTTTTTAATTAGCAAGAACACCAGAACACAGTCACAGCTCTTAATGGTGCCATCTTAAACATGTCTACTCAGTAAGCCCCACCGAGTTTAAGTGAATATAGCATTGCAGCCTATAGCCTAAAAGTGCAGCTTTGCATTTCAACACAAGCCTGGTAGCCACGGATGACCAAAGCACCGCATGGAATCCCATGCACTCATTTGCCTTCATGGAATCCTGTGCGTCACCTGCAAGCAAACCACATGAGCAGGAATGGAGCACAGCATTTCTTTTCTGTGCCTAGCAAACAAAGCGGGCTGCTGGAGAAAGGAACCCTTGCTGCCAGCTTGGGTTGCAGCTGTCCATTGTCCCTCCCCGGCCAGCAGCAAGCTCACTTTTTTTGGAAGAGGGGAAGGAACTAAATATCTGTGGGCTTATTTACAAGATTATAAAACAGAATATGTCCCTTCTCTACTTACTGGCCTTTTCTAACATCTGGGTTGGAAGTTAAAATGGAAAGTAACCACATCCTCTCCAGGAGCTTTTTGTTGCTTCTATGTTTGTTTGTTTGTTTATTTATTTATTTATTAAAACATTTTTATGCCGCCCCATTCGCCGAAGCCTCAGGGTGGCTTACAACAATTAGTTACATAATTATAATTAAAAATATAAACATTAAAATAAAATACATACAATATAAAATAAGCCACCCTGGCCAGATAAAATTCAATAATATTAACATTTAAAATGC
>NW_025335641.1:9777498-9798104 GCF_004798865.1 Varanus komodoensis | reverse complement strand
ACCTCTCTGGGGAGCGTGTTCCATAACTTAGGCGCCACCGCTGAGAAAGCCCTCCTCCGAGTAGTCACCCTCCTAATTTCTTTCACGGAGGGTTCCCGGAGAAGGGCCTCTCCCGCCGATCTCAGGGGGCGGCTGGGCATATATGGATGTAAGCGCTCCTTCAGGTAACCAGGACCCAAGCCGTTTAGGGCTTTACCAAGCTGTTTGAATGGAATTGCCCAGTTATACCTTGTTACTGTAAACCCCATCCCAAAAGTCCATTCCAGTGAAATTAAGTTTTACCAATTTGCACATGGAGGGTACTTTGTACAGTGACGTATCATAACAGTTCATCTTAACAAAAATAGAGAAGGTAAAGGAGACATTCATCTCCTTACACCTCTGTTGTTACTCCTTGAAACTGGTAAGCAAGAAATAGGGTTTGTCTCAAAAAAAATGAAGACTGTTGACTTATATATGGGGCTACTTTAGGGGCTAAAAAGCAGCAAAGAAAGAATTTTTAAAAGCTTAATGAACTTCCAGCTTCTATGATCATAGTGACTTTGCAAAATGTGTTTGAGTTCCAACAATGCTGAAAATATGATAAAGCCTCACCCTTCCTCTTAATTTTCCATCAGTTTTACCAGCTCTAATATGAAGGACAGTGAAAACTGAGCAGCCAACCTGAGTGCCAAAAAGGATGCACACACATATATATGTATGTATGTATGTGTATTCATAATGGTTAGTACTGGCATATCTTACAAGTTCTTGGAACTTTCACCTTTCTAGGACAGTATCCCTTGAATACCAGATGCTTGGGATAAGCATTCAGGAAGAGCTATTGTGTTTAAGTTTCCCAAGGTGTCCTCCTAGCCTCAGTTGGAAACAGAAAGTTGGAATTAGTGGGTGCAAATAGAAAAGAAGAGAAAGACTGGCATTAAAGCTGTACAAGCTAATACATATGTAGAGATGCAAATTTAGACGGTAAAAGAGGACCCATGGCCAATCTGCCCATTGCTGCTAAGAGCAATTCAGGTGAGGTGTGGGCAATTCTAGTCTACTGGGATCCTGGAGATCACCTGTGCATTCCCATGCCAGTCATACACAAAAACCGCATCCATCTTATGGAACCAGAAGTTGCGGCATGTAAATGGGAGCTGTGGAAGAACACTGTACGACTGCTCTTTTTCGGTTCCATTTCGTTTCAAGGGGGGAGCAGAGGAAAACTGATGTATTCTGTCCCAACTTTTTTCCTCTTCCAGAGAACCCAGGAGGGCTTGGACGGCCCTCTTCCTCTCCTTTTTCATCACAGACTCTCAGACTAAGCCACCTCACGGCACCACTGTTGCGAGGATAAATGGAGCCATGTAAGCTGCGTTGGGTTCTTTCCAAGAAAAAAAGGCAGGGTATAAATGCAAAGTCATCAGCATCCTGTTCACAACCACACTGTAGATAAAGTAGATTAAGTCTGAGAGTTTGTTACTGGCCTAAAGTCAGCCAGAGAATTTCATGGCTGAGTCGGAACTTAAACTCAGTTTTCCCAAGTCCTAGTTCAAATCTAACCATTATAACACTGTGGTGTAACAGTTAAAGATGCTAGACTGGGACTTGGGAGATCTGGGTTCTAAGCCTCCTCAGCCATGGGGCAGTTTGGGCAACTTTGGACCAGTCACAGATGTTCATCCTTGAGCTCCTTCACTGGAATGCTATTGTGAGGATAAAACGAAGACAACTTTGCAAACCACCTTGGGTTCTTTGCAAGCGGAAGGCAGGTGGAGTGTAAAGTGAAATACAATACCACATTGATTCTCTTCCAAAGGAGTTCATATCCAAGTAATTTATACAACAGTTTAGTGAAAAATGGCCACAAAATGCTGCATTGCCCATAATGTTCTTTTTGAATATTATATATTATGACAAAGAAACTCCATATATTATTTGCTTTTGGCAAAGTTGTGCCCATCAGTTTGGATCTCCAAATCCCCCTCCCCCTCCAAGGTGGCCTCCAAATTAAAAACACAAAAATATAATTAAAACTAATGAGACAAATGAGTTCATAACATGCAAAAAGTGCTCTTTAATACACACATAAAACTTCAGAAAGAAAGCTTTTCAATCAGCTACAGTTCAAGAATGACACAGTAAGATGAATGTTTGGTATTTAGACTTCAGCATCCTAAGCTACACTTAGATTACTATACTGTAATGAAGGCATTAGTAACTGTTGTTTTCCAGAACAACTATGAAGATAAATCCCACAATATGTAAACACTATTTTATGACTCCTTCAGAGCTTGAAGAGAAGACTATCTCCCTGCTGATACAGTTCTTGCATTCATTAGGGGTATGCATTGGCATTGTAAATACTGTGATGCAGAGGTGCTCCCCCACAATGGGGAAAAAAGCATTGTTCATTGAATTCTTTGAATTTGTCTTTCTATCCTTATCTCACCTATGACATAAAATGTCAGAGTTGTGGTTGGGCAGAAGGTTGGACAACATCTGTTGCAACACTGTCTCTTGAAAATATAAGTTTGTGAAGAATATTTGAGCTATTTCCTTCCTTTTAGTTTTGCCACGTACAAGTGATTCCATATGGCAGAATGTGGCTTTCAGCTTCCTACCTATCCATTGAATTCCGTAGCATCCCATCTTTCCTTTCTCTTCAATCTCAAATCCTCATGTTTGCTTAAAACAAAATAATGGATTGCCTGTGAATGGCTCTGTGAATAGATAGTCGAAGAAAAGGAAGTGGACCCACCAGGTGAGGGAGCACAGGTGAGCTGGCAAAGATTTAATATCTCTTTGTACCATGAACTGTTAATTGGTAAAACTGCCACTTTGGTGTAGTGGTTAGAGCACTGAATTAGGACTAGGTGATTCAATTCTCCAGACTGAATCTGGAGAAGCTCACTAGGCCATGAAGCTCACTAGGTGTCTTTGGGTCAGTCACTGGCTCGTCTCTTTCAAAGGGTTGTTGTGAAGGTTAAATGGGCATGAGGTATGTTATTTACACCAACCTACAATAGATGGCAAAAGAAGACGGGGACGGCAGAGCATGAGGTGGCTGGATGGAGTCACTGCAGCAGTTGGTGTGAGCTTGAGTGGACTCCGGGGGATGGTGGAGGACAGGAGGGCCTGGAGGAAAGTTGTCCATGGAGTCGCGATGGGTTGGACATGACTTCGCAACTAACAACAACAGTCCCCGGAGGAAAAGGTAGCAGATAAATGTAAATAATAACCATATACTTTCTTATCAACAGATCTTGTTCCCAGTTAACAGTGGGTGATGTGTGGCCAAAAGGCCACATCCACCTCTTGGCTTCGTGCCATGTGGCCCTCAACCTAACTTCAAAGGCCCTCTCTGTAGGATCAGTTCAGACCTCAGGCAAAAGTTATGTGTCCCTTTTCTGTAATTTTACTGGGTAATAATGAAGGAGGAGAGAGAGAAAAGACATAGCAGAAAAAGACAAGAGGTGGTGGAAGGAGAAAAGGGCTGCCTACCTAATTTAATACCCTGTCCTACAATGGGGGAAGCGGTGGCGCAGCGGCTTAATGACACTGGAACTGTTGGCCAGAAATGGTTGGCACTCCAGCAGTTCAAGCCCAGCCTCTGACAGACAGAGTGAGTTCCCATCATTCACCCCTAGCTCCTAGCCAACCTAGCAGTTCAAAAGCATGTAAAGCAAGTAGGTAAGTAGGTACCACCTGGGTGGGAAGGTAACAGTGCTCAGTGACGTCATGCTGGCCACATGACCATGGGATTGTCTTCGAACAGTGCTGGCTCACAGGCTCAGAAATGGAAATGAGCACTGCCCCCTATTAGCTGCTGGCTAAATGAGTAAAGTCCACAGAGACTCTTACCTTTACCTGTAATGATGGAATGCACCTCGCTACAGAACGAAGGTTACTTAGCCCTGCTGTCCAAGCTATGCTGCATCCACTCATCTTCTTTCCCCATAATCTTCAAGGAAATATCAAGTAAGCTCTTTTTAGATCTACGTGTGAGGAAATTCACTGATCATAAGTTACCAGTTTTGTTTATTATGAGCACAGGCTAATCAGGATTTCTGTAGCTGTTCAAATATAATTGGAATAAAGAATCATTGAAAGGGGGAATTAAAAAAGAAAAAAAGATGCCAGGAACTTCTTTCCCAGTACTGCTGCCTTATGGACCTCTGGAAAGGTATTATGCTTTTTCCCCTTTGAATTTTTGATTTGTCACTGGATTGAAATAAAAATAAGCTTCTTATTAAAAACCCTCTTACAGCATCAAATCCCATGCAATAAGAGAGTTAACAGTTGTAAACCCTGTCATGTCTGTGAGAAGCAGAGGAATTATCTTGTTATCAATTTAATAATGGAGTATTGAAGTAAATGATGCCATCCACTGACACCAGTAACACTGTGCTCCCCTGGGAAATTCACGTCTGTAGAAACTGTCAATCTAGATGGATATGGACATATTAAACAATGTACCTCCAGTCCATAAATCTATTCTTTCGATGCTGCTTTACTAAAAAAAAGATTCTGCATAGCGATAAAGACAAGCAATGTAGGATGTCTTGACACTACTGACTTATAATACTCTTTGCTTTTGGAAGGGAGAATAAAAGCATTCAGAGCAGGGCCAGTAAGCAATTTAACCCTTCCTAACCTGTTGTGTTTTTCTTCATAACCTCCATTTAAAGTGTGCTTTTCATCAGAGAGGCCATACATAACGCACTGTTAGCAACTGGATGAGAATAAGAATGGACGACATTATAGTTAACAATTATGTGTCTGCTTATATAAAGAGGTCCTGGATTTTCAAGGCTTGCTTTGTGACACTGTCCACATCTTTGTTGCTGTTGCTTGTTTTTAATAAAACAAATAGCCTTCCAGCAGCCAAATCATCTCGAAAAGCAACAGCTCCAAATAAAAGCAGATTGGCTGTTTGTTCACAGCAGGGCAGGGAACATCGAAGGGGCTAGCAAACAGCAAAGGCAAAGAGAGATGCACTTGAGAGCAGGAGATGTGACGCCTGCAAGCACACTGCAGTACAGCAACTCCCTTGGCATTGCATCACAAGTCTGTCCAAAGCGTCTGGAAACCAGAGAAGATCAAATGAACCTGATCTGAATCTAGCTACAAGGTAAGGTACTGAGCTTCTGAAAAACAAGCAAGCACATGTAAGGATTTCAGAAAAGCAAAGAAGACCGACAGACAGAAAAGCCAGGTTGCTTACTTGAAACCATATTCATCTGAGTGGGACGGGTGGGCCGTCAGAAACTTTTAGAGTTGAGACTGTTATACAAGAAATCCACTGAATTGCCCTTCTGTACAAGCCTAAAGGGCAGCACTCATGCTTCTCTCCTCAATTGCTCCAAAGATGGAACAGCAACCAGCCCAAACCAAAAAGGCAGCTTGATACATGATGAAACACCTGCAGCAGGATAGGAGGGTTGTGCTATAGCTCAGGTGGCCACTCAGGGAAAGTTTAATTGTGTTGGAGACACAAAGAGAGACCCCTGCTTAACATATTGTAAGGGATCACTGATCATCTCCCTTTGAACCCCTCACTGCATCGCCAGTGCATCTCAGCTCATGGAGGCTGGCTATGCTGGAGCAGCCACTAGCAACATTGGCCTAAATAGATATGTGCCACCTGGCAGATGTTTGTACTGATGCCCTTACCTGGGTGCTCCTGTAAGAGAGATGGGGCAAGGGCAGGAGGACAGGTGGATAGGCAGGTAGGCACGAGATAAGAAGAACATTTGGGTAGAAAGCAGTTTCACTTGAAGACCACACAAGCAGCGATTTAGTGGGCATGCCCTTTCTGTGCTGCTGCTCTTGCTGGGGGGGGGGGGGTGGAGGCAGCAGCGCAGCTCAGAGCATGCTGGGTGGGGCAGGACAGGCTTCCTACCAAGATGGCACCATTCTAAAAGGTTCTGCATCTGCCCTATATGTTAATGCACAGAACCTACAAAGTTCAGTGCAGTCGTACTTGGAAACAGATGGCACCTACAGTTTTCTGACTGTGTTGTCTTGCTTAAAACATGCTCTTAGCTTTTCTTTCCTTGGAATGGAAAGGCTCAACATCTGACCAAAATGTCATCAGGTTAAAAGGATGGACAGACACTCATATTAATCTGTCCCATCCCTTCCCTCCTTTTCTACATGCATGCAGTATCTATTCTGATCTTCAGTTATAAGACAACAAGTGAAGACATAGATTTAAATTTTCAACCAATAGGATCTATATGGACTCAGTGTATTTTTTGTATTTTTGTATTTAATGGTAATTTATTATGTTCTATTGTATTTCAATGTATTTTATTGTGTTGTAAGCCACCCCGAGGTTTCGGCAAGGGGCGGCACAGAAATGTAATCATCATCATCATCATCATCTATGCCATTGTACAACGGCAACACCACCCTTTCTCTCCCACTTCTGTGTTCCTCTTTCCTTTCCAAGTTTTCAGCTGACTTTGTTGTCTCCTCTGCTGCTGAGATGTGCACGGATAGTGTAAATTTTACTACACCAATTCCGCATGACTCTTTGTGAAAACTTTTGGCTTGCTTCCCCCTTCATTTACGACCTAGTCCATTTGTTGATTGCAGCCTTGCAATTCGATATAGAAAAGATGTCTCCTTTTGAGATATGCTTTTGGCAGTCCCTTTGAAATAGTTGCTAGTTCTAACCGTAAGCTTTTTCAGGCTGGGCTATGTCATTTCTGTACATTTGGTTAATTCATAATTCAACAAGGCCAGACTCAAAATGACTCAACCTCACGAAGTATCTGGGGGGCACTATTACCATAACTATTTCATAAACATGACAAAGGAATCCTCCGGCCTGGTTCAGGTATACATTCCTGGCTTACTAAATCATAGTTGAGCCTGCATGTTTTCACCTTGCCTTCTGGTTGATTCAAACTACAGTTGGACATACGTCTGAAAGGGGGAACTGTGGTTCAATACAAGTCTGCTAAGCAGGGTCTTAAACCTTGGTCTGGATGTGGTTTAAGTTCCTGATCATCAAGTTACATTAATCCATAATTTGAATATAGTTTAAGATAAATAAACTAAATTAATTAGTTTATAATAAACTAAATTAATAAACTAGTTAATAAATTAACTCACAGTTCTATGTCTGAGACATTATGGCAGGGGGTGCTGGGGATTCCTATGCCAGTAGGAATCCTGATCCATAGCAACTCCTATTCTGAGCTTCATAGAAATTATACATGGTACTGAACCGCATCTCCAAGACCCTATAAAAGCTATAGGGAAGAAGGAACTCTACTAATACAGAAGTCAGCATCTTCCTTTGCACAATGGGAAACTACATTAAATCAGGGGTAGCCATTTTATGTCCTCCAGATGTTCTGCAACTCCAGTCCCCTAAGATCCAGCCAACATGGACAATGTTCAGTGATGCTGGGATCTGTAGTTCACAACCAGTGGAGGGCTCCAGGTAGCCTAAACTAACCAGGACTCATGTGTCAGTGAAGGAAGGAAGGGGTGGCTTGGGACATGATGTTTCTTTCTGGATTACTAAGCTATAACTGAGCAAGCAGGTCCAAAGTAGCCCTTCCTCTTGCTATTTCATATCACTGCAGCTGTGGGCCAAGAAGCTGATGGATATAAATATGAAAGAGGAAACAGCATCAACAAAGAAGCAACAAAGGCTATTGGGCCATAAATAAAAGCAAAAGAAACCAGAAGAGATCTTCTTTGTTGTGATAGTAGACAGAGATTTAAAACTGACTGCTTTAGCCATTCCCACCCAGCCTGCATGGGAAATTGGAACAGCTTCCTGCAAATGCCCACCAGCCACCCACCTCACTTTCCACCGAATCTAGCAGGAGAAGCAACTTACTTTTAAAATATTGCTGTGGTATCAGGGGAGCAGGACAGGCTAAGGCACCATCACACAAGTTAATGGAAAGTGCTTATATCTAGTTTTACAATATTTCAGACACATAAACTATAACCTGCAGCAAAAACTTAACAACAGGGTGCCAACACCTTATTGATTCTTAAGACCGAAAGTTGAAAAACAAGGTAGGGAGAAGGCAAACACATCCCTAGGGGCTTTCCCCTGCACTACAGATTTTTTGAGCCATTTTTATTTTAAAATGAGGCATAAGCAAGCAACCACAGTGCCCCACAGTGAAAACAAAAACAGGAACAAAAGCAATGCATACTTATTTTACCACTTAAACCTAGCAGGTGAGAGCTTCTGATGCCTAGAAGCTACTGTCACCCTGTAAAGGGTCATTGCAGACTGCTGTCCCACCCAAGAGGAATTCTCTTCCCAAAGAAGAGTTTCAAAATTTCTCTTTAGCCAAAATTTGGTAGTAATTTCAGGGTCATGTTCAACAGATCACCACAGACGGTGACTGCAGCCAAGAAATTAAAAGACGCTTGCTCCTGGGGAGGAAAGCTATGACAAATCTAGGCAGCTTACTAAAAAGCAGAGACATCACGCTGCCAACAAAAGTGCGTATAGTCAAGGCTATGGTTTTCCCAGTTGCAATGTGAAAGCTGTGAAAGCTGGACCATAAGGAAGGCTGAGTGCTGGAAAACTGAGGTCTTTGAATTGTGGTGCTGGAGAAGATCGTGTGAGTCCCTTGGACTGCAAGGAGATCAAACCTGTCAGTCTTAGAGGTGATCAACCCTGACTGCTCTTTAGAAGGCCAGATTCTGAAGATGAAACTCAAATACTTTGGCCACCTAATGAGAAGGAAGGACTCCCTGGAGAAGAGCCTAATGCTGGGAACAACTGACAGGGAAAGAAGAAGGGGACAGCAGAGGATGAGGTGGCTAGATGGAGTCACTGAAGCAGTTGGTGTGAGCTTAAGTGGACTCCGGGGGATGGTGGAGGACAGGAAGGTCTGGAGGAATGTTGTCCATGGGGTCACGATGGGTCAGACACGACTTCGTGACTGCCGACAACAAGAAGTTCAGGACTGAGGGCTACACTGGGACCACCTGTGGTCCTCATCTGGCCCTCCAGGTTCTCCCAGATGGTCGTATCACCTTCCTCCTCCCACAGCTACTGCTTGTTTGATGTCTTCCAGGCTCTTGTGCAGTTTATTCTAAATGGTTCAAATCTTTCTCCAAAGGCTAGCTTACTGCCAGTAAGTTTTAAACTAAAAACTACTGCTGATTTGGACTTTCCCCTTTCGCCTTTGCAGAAGTGGAATGTGAACCCTGATGCAGAGTATCAAAATAGTGCCATGAAAACGAGAGTCAAAGTTAAGTGTTGTGTGGCAGTGTTCTGTGCCCAACTTCTGGCATAAGTGAATTCTGGCAAGCTTAGACAGAACACCATAAAAAGAGCAGGTTTCATCGTGTTGCGAGGTGGTCCTTTTCTTCCTCCATACTTTCTCCTTTTCCATTCCTAGCAGATGAAAGGTGAGAGGCTTATGACTACAGTCTTTTGTAAGGTAAGCTGGACTGTCAGAGCTGGTTTTGTGGCACAGAGTAATACAAAAGTCAAGAAAGTCCTATCAGGTTAACAATTAATTAATTCTATAGTTAGTTCTGCTTATTTCAGAGCTGATTCCAAACAAGAATTTCCATCCTCCTTTTCCCATCAATTGTTGGCTCCACCCCCAGGGTGGGCCAGAGAAGTGGGAATGCCAGATATTAATTAATTGATAGACTTATTTATTACATGTATATACTGTCCCAGTAGCTCAAATGCCTCTCTGGATGATTTACAAGAATTAAAGCTCTTAATACAAGAACTAAATAACCAATTTAAACATGAGATGCTAGAAACAACTCTAAAAATTACAATAACAAAGCACTCCATATAACCCCACAATGTAGCAGCAGCAATACAATAGAACCACTGGCTGTTATCTTTGATAAATCTTGGAAAACAGGAGATGTGCCAGATGACCGGAAAAGAGCTAATGTTGTTTGTATCTTCAAAAAGGGGAAAAAAGATGAACCTAGAAACTACAGACCAGATAGTCTGACATCAATCCTGGAAAAATTCTGGAGAAAACTATCAGTCTGCAAGCATCTCAAAAAAAAAATGAATTGATTATTAGAAGCCAACATGGATTTATCAAAAATAAATCCTGTCAGTCTAATTTAATCTCATTGTTTTGACTGGGTAAGCTCCCAAATGGACAGAGGGAACATTATCAACATAATCTTCCTAGACTTTAGCAAAGTCTAGTGCCACAAAACATTCTGATAAGAAAATTAGCAAGAACTAGACTAGATAGAAAAATTGTTAGGTGGATCTAAAATTGGCTGCTAAATTGGACACAAGGAATGCTCAAACTAGACGAAGGTGTGGTACTGCAGGGTTCAGTCCTGGGCCCAGTGCTCTTCAACATCTTTATTAATGATTTAGATGAGGAAGTACAAGGAAAGATAATCAAATTTGCAGATGATACAAAACTGGGTGGAATAGCAAACACCCTAGAAGACAGAATGAAGATCCAGGGCGATCTTGATAAACTTGAGCACTGGGCTGAAAGCAACAGCATGAGATTCAATAAGGACAAGTACCAAGTTCTCCACCTAGGAAAAAGAAACCAAATCCATTGATACAAGATGGGGAGTACACGGCTCAACGGAACTGAGAAAGAAAAAGACCTCTGCATAATTATGGACAACGGGCTAAATATGAGCCTACAATGTGATGCAGCTGCCAAAGTGGCAATGCTATTTTGGGATGCATTAACAGAAGCATTACTTCCAAATCACAAGAAGTAGTAGTTCCCCTCTACTCCTTACTAGTAGGACCCCATCTGGAATACTGTGCTGAGTTCTGGGCACCAAGATTTAAGAAAGATGCAGAAGAATTTGAAAGGGTACAGAGGAAGACAACAAAAATAATCCAGGGTTTGGAAACACTGCCCTATGAGGAGATGTGCAGGAAACTGGGTATGTTCAGCCTAAAGAAGAAAAGACTGAGAGGGACATGCTATCCCTCTATAAATACCTCACAGGATGTCACAAAGAGGAAGCTCAAGATCTTTTCTTGCTGATACCATAGTGTAGGATATGAAATAATCAAGTCGAGACAATGCAGGTTCAGGCTAGATATCAGGAAAGGTTTCCTCACTGTCAGAGCAATACCACAGTGGAACCAGCTGCCTAGAGAGGTGGTGGGCTCTCCCACACTAGAGACATTCAAAAAGCAACTGGACAGCCATCTGAGTGGGATGGTGTAAATTGGTGTCCTGCACCAGCAGATGCTGGAACCAATGGCCTTCACGGCCCCTTCCAACTCTACTATTATATGATTCTGCAGGAAGCAAATTGTTCCACACATTTAAATTCCCATCAATTTGAGCACTCTCTTTGCTGTCCCAAAAAGTGAACTCTGAGCTTTCTGACAGAAGCCTTCCACAGCAGTTAAAGAGTTCAGAATATTCCATGCAATTATACCACCTCAGCCACTCAGTATACAGATGCTTCCATGTGCAATACAATATTGATGTGCTTTCATGTTCTATCTCAACTTGTAAATTCTGTTTTCTTAGGATATCTCACATGTCATTATCTCATGAGCATTACCAATCCAATACTACTGAATTTCATCTTTTGTCAAATAGTCAACAGAGGGACCTGTCATAGAAGTGTTTTAAAGTATGTACATAATCTACAGTGTATGTCAGCATTGATTTTTGGCCTCAAGAAACCACTATTGTGATTTTAAGGCTAAAATGGACAGTTACTGGATTAATGGGTTCCTACAGCTCATAGTCAAAATGGCCAAACAAGAGTAGCAGCTCTTTCAATGTGATTTTTATGAGAGTGTAAAGGATTGCAAAGAATAAAGCTATAGAAAACTAGGGCTTGAGTGAATACAATTGTGGATGCCTTGCTGAACCTATTTTTCCCCCTTGCAAGAGTAATTCAAGGAAGAATGGTGAAAGTGGTGGATGAGGAGGATGAAGCAAAGAAAAGCAGTCGTAATATCCACAAGAGTTGGAATGGTGGCTTGGAAATGAACCCACAGTTAGAAATTCCAGGACCTATTATGAACTGATTTAGAAATTATTTCTGAAGTTGCACCCCCACCCCCAGTACAATGAAATTTACCAGCCACCCGCCTTGCCTTCTCCAAGCAAATGCACCCTTGTGAAGGAGGGGAAGACTGGCTAGGGTGAAGCTAGCTGTGAACTGCAGAGCTTTCTATTCTTAATGCCTTGAGGCTCCTGGGATGACCTAAGGGGCATTGGAAACTAACACTTTCTGCATCCCTGGGACCTTCTGGATGAAGGCTTTATGGGCCTCTGCCTTTACTTACAGTGGGACCACCCACGTTCCACCCATTTGGAGCTGATCCTCTCAAGGAGGCCATCTGCTCCACCACCCTGCTGTCCGCAGACACTTGCTGAGATAACGGTACAGGGGTTCTGATGATTTCTGTTAAATTTGATCCCTTGGGTTAGCTATTTATTTATTTGTATTTATTTAGGAGACTTCTATGCCGCCCCATTCGCCAAAGCCTCGGGGCGGCTCACATCCATAAATAAACTTCCTTAAATTAACATAAATTAACAGTATAAATTAAGTCGCCCTGGCCTTTTGCCTATATGTGCTTCATCGTCTGTTGCCTCTCACTTGAATTTTTCTGTGTTTTTTTCCTTTTCTGACATTAAATGCACTTGCACATACATCCCTATTTACAAACAGGGTGTTCTTGGAAGACAGAGTCCTTTGCAGGCTTGGGAACATTGTGTTTGGAGGGCTTTTTTGTCTTGTGCACGTAATTGCTGGATCTTTTAGTACCTAGCTCTTGCCTTGGGTGCCCCTTCCATAGGATACAGTGCAGGAGCATGTCCTATGAGCATCCAATCCAATCACAGAAAGGGCGGGGGAAGCTATATGATGAAGAAGATTACACCTTCTGCAGATGTTTTCCTCCAGGTGTTAACAGTATTTGTGGAAGAGGACACAGATTTGTGCCTGTGGCCCTGTTCTGACATCCACGCATTTGGTGGAATATCTGGAAAGGACAGCGCACATGCATGCAGCTGCAGATGCACGGAGTAATATATGAGCAGGCACCATGTGCTCTCTCCTTTGTGCACAGTATCAATTCACGGAAGGAGAGGTGTGCAGTGGGCACTAAATAACCTGGCAGAAAGCAATCACACACACCATAAAGGGAAAGCCACTGGCTGTTCTTTTCTTTCATCATTCCTACTGATTTTGAGTTTTCCAGAGGAAAGAGCATGGAATGCGAAGACCAGGACATAAGCAGCTGACAGGGTTGGACAGAACGCCAGGCCCAGGGCACAGCAACAAGACTGGGCTCTCTAGCTTAGTAGGGCTGGGAGCTGGCAGTGTAGTCAACAGTTCAGGGTCAGAAACAAGGCAGCAGGCAGTCCGATGCAGTACAAGAGAAACGGCTCAGAAACAGCCCAGTGGTCAAATGCCATGGAGGCAGCATCAGAGTGGAGAGGGAAGCCACAGGGACAGGCAAGAGCAGGCTGGAGCACGGCAGGGACATGCAGGGACAAGCAACGGCAAAGGGAAACAAGACAGGAGTGAGGTTGAAGGTGTGGTGATGCAGCAAGCCGAAGCACACGAGAGTCACAAAAGCAACTTGTGTTGCTGCAACAGAGAGCAGCCATGCAGAGCAGCCTTTTCTGTTGGTCTCCAGGGTCCCAGCTTAGGTTAGGTATGTCCTAAGAAGAGGGACGAGGAGAGAGAGACGATGGGAAAAGAGAGGCCAGCCCTTCATCTGCAACTTGGTGTCTCCTTCCACTTTTCTGGGCGTGTTCCTGGAACTGACACTAGAATTCCCAAGAAGTTATCCTGTGATGTGGTTGTAATGGGACAAGAAAGAAAGCAATTTGTGAACAGAAAAAAGGCCCAGTTTAGGACCAAACCCAACATTCCTTCACATCTGTGTCAGTGACATCTTTAAAAAGGTTAAAATAAAACACCTCTGGCTTATTGTCCAGTGGGGGAAAAATGTGTGTGGAAGGCTGTCTAGATCTCAGTCAAGGAACAAGCACCTACTCTAGAGTAAAAATACAAACAATTAAAAAACATAGCTGCTAGAATGCTAGAATTCCAGTGAAAACAAAAAGCTCCTGCAGATGGGCAAGCAAGAGCGCCTCTAGCTGCATTAGGCCAACACAGGAAATGGTCCAGGTGCCCCAGCGGTCCGTGGCCCACAGAATGCGAGATACTGAAAGATGGGGTGGAAATACTAGAGTCAAGTACCAGAAAGTATATGAAATCTTGCAAGATATAACTAACAGGGTTTAGATACGCATTTCCAATTGAAGGTTTCTGGTAAAAGAGAGAGAAGGACGAGAAAGCAAGCAAACAGGGAGCTGTATTAATGACACAATTTTAAAAAAAAAACAAATAATTTATAACAGATGAACACACTGGTTTAATCTCAGAATAATATAGGAATGAGCCAAATGTTTTCCACCCCCTGCCCCACCCCATGTCTCTCTCTCCAGCTCCTAAGGAAATTAGCTATGAAATTACTATACCTACTTTTCTTGCATGCAGCATGCAATATACTTATCTGGAGACGGAATGGGCCTGTTATGCTTCCAGACCATGGAGAGGCCTGTGTTATGTCTTCAATAAATGTCTCCTTGTGTTTGGTGGCGTGGCACGAGGCCAGCAAGCACAGTCATCATGCTATTTAACTTCTGCTTGGAAAATGGGATCATGCTGATGGGCCACAGGGTTGTAGGAGTGAAAATACCACTTCGTGCCCACTGCCCACCTTTTCCAAGGGTTCAGGTGACAACTATAGCTGTGCCAGATGTGGTTCCTTAGTATGATGCATTGTCTGCCTTTCAGGATTCAGAGGCAAGTGCTTTTGCACCTGTAGTATATATTAGACTAAGTTCACTGACTCACATTTTAAACTTTGGTTGCTTGTAGAAGATAGCCTAAGGCACAGACTAAGTATCAAGGAGTTTTCCATGAAAAGACTGAGAACAAAGGAGATATTATAAAAGGATGCTGTCGAAGTGAGACATTCTGGTATACAGCAGGAATATCTAAAGCAGGAGCTGGCAACTTTGGGAGGTCCAAGGGCTATTTTTGCCACCGTACCCTCTCCCTGCCAGGACCCACATCTCTCTTCTCTCTCCTGGCACCCCCAAAATAACATAAAACCCCTCTCCAAAAAATGTAAAATAACAAAAAATATTAATATGTTCCCTGGAGTATCTGTGGATTGTCAAAGGGACAAAATTGGTTTTTTCCCCCAAATAGTACTTAACCCTTTTGGTCTCCAGAGTAGCTATGGAGCATTAGAAGGGTAACAAAGCTTCAGAATGGCAGTTCTGTGCACCATTTTGGTTTATTTTTTAAAAAATCCTATTATTATTATTATTATTATTATTATTATTATTATTATTGGTTTTTTAAAAAAATAAACCAAAATGGTTTATTTTTAAAAATGGTTTAATAATAATAATTATTATTAGTATTTCCAAGTTTTGTAAGTTGTAGGGGCCAAGAAAGAAGTGGTGTGGCTACGGCCTATGGGCCATAAATAGCCCACTTCCTGCCTAAGACAATTTCTCTTTAAAAATGCTATATAATACCTCATATTATGCCACTGATGAGTGAGAATGAGGGATGACCATCAACCATAACCACTTCCTGATTTTGAAAGAAAGAGATCTCATGGCTTTCTGTATCGACACAAAGAATTGCACACTTAATGGTCCATTGAGCAGATGTGGCTCTGTATGGCAATTAAGCAAAACTGAGATCTACGATAAGCAACAGCTGGCGTGAGCAAGCCTTTTGGTCTGTGGCACATTTATACATTTGAGAAACTACAGAATGGCTGCCATGCCCAAAGGAAAGGAGAAGTCAACTGTCTTCAAGTATGAGTGTTAGTCAGGGGTGAGTTCTGAGTTCCACTACACTAAATAGCTCCACAGCACCAACAGTAACCTATTTCACAGCCATCCCTGCTTCCTTTGAGGAAACATTAATTTTCAGAAGCAAAGGAGAAGGGTAGAACTGCTTGGTCCCACCATGGAAAGCGTCTGTTGGTGCCCTTGCATCCCTGGGCACCATCTTGCGTGCTCCTGATCAATGAGGTAAAAATACGCTCAAGTGCACAAGACACAGTCACACTCATTATTTTTACGTAATGGCTAATGCTATTGCCACATTTGTGTCACCTTTTAGGAGAAATGTGGTACGATTTCAGGAGATGTATCACATTTCAGAAGGGAAAAAAAGGGAGCTGGAGTACATTATAACAGTCTTTCTAAGAAGCGCTGCTCCTTATAAGCTGCTCATGCTTCTTCACAGAGGAATTTTCAAGCACTAGCATGAGCTGAACTGTGTCAATCAGGTGGTCTACTAAAGCTATCTCTAGCCATTAAGGATTTGTTTTTCCCAATAATCAAGAGAAGCTTTCGGTTCATTTTCTGGAAGAGGCCTTGGCAGAGTATTTCGGAGACAGCTTTAATTTTCCCTGACTTTACACCTTGAAGCTGCATTTTCAAGATGTGCTTATACAGTCTTCATAAAATGGTGATGTGTGTTCCTTTCTAACAGGACCAAAGCCTGGGGTTCGAAACAAACAATGGTTCTTACTAAGATACAAAGCCCCTATATGCCTTACTGCTCTGTACCTTTACCTACCATTCTTCATAAAAAGCTCTTAAAACAGAAAGATACTGAATAGCCAGAAAGGCTGCAGTTCCGCACAATTTCATGTAAATCCACTGGAATCTTTTGTGGTGGAACCCTTGAGCGAACTCTTTTCTCTCTGGGTCTTGGGATAATATTTGAGCATACATTCAATATGCATTTTGCTTGGGCACTGTTGTTCTTGTTAGGTGGACAAGAGCAGATTCTGCATTTTGTGAGATGCAAAAGGGCAGTGTGTCATGCCCTGAGAATACCTCATCGAGAGAAATATATCATATTCTGTACAGTGGATTAGTTTATTAAAAGTGTAAACTTGCATGTTTCATGTGTGGTTTGTCATGACCCACTTTCTAACACAAAGCAACACAACTCCAGACATCCACCACAACAGGCTAGATGCTTTGAGGCTGTACATACACTTTTCTCAACTTGTAAGTTTCTTGCCTTTATTTAGGCATGTGCTAATGAAATTATCATGGGCAAATTTTCTCACATATTGTAGAAGCATCTTCACATAACAAAGCTACATCCACGCCGCAAACACAATGACTGTACCTTCAGGGCAAGCTACAGCAATGGATCCTGGAAACTGCAACACGGCTGGTGCTGCTAATTCTAGTAGAGCTCCCTAGATCTTTTCCAGAGAATTACAGTCATCAGAATTACACGGAGAGAGGGCTTACATCTGGTGTAGACAAGCCTGAGGCTGTCACATAATTGCAACTGCCATGGCAAAAATCACCACTATGACTCTTATTATGTAACATGCTTAGCTAGACTGAGAACTGCTCCTCCTCTCCACATGCATGCAATTCAAGGTGGCATAAAAGCACCTTTGAAGCAATGGCAACCACATTGTTCTTAGCTCTAAGAACATGTAAAGAAGGGTTAAGTCACACTTCTGGAAAAAAATACTGAAAAAGGGAAAGGTCAAGGTTTCCCCTTGGCATTAAAGTCCAGTCATGACTGACTCTAGGGGGCAGTGCTCATCTCCGTTTCCTAGCCAAGGGAGCCAGCGTCTGTCCACAGACGGTCTCCGTGGTCGTGTGGCCAGCATGACTAAACACCAAGGTGCATGGAACGCTGTTACCTGCCCACCGAAGTGGTACCTTTTTATCTACTTGCATTTGCATGCTTTCGAACTGCAAGGTTGGCAGGAGCTGGGATGGAGCAACAGGAACTCACCCTATTGTGCAGATTCGAACTGGTGACCTTTCGATCAACCCAGCAGCACAGCAGTTTAAGGAAAAATATTACCAGTCAATAAATTCTATAGCTAGCAAAGGATTATCCAAAAGTTTCAGTTGTAACTAATGGTGACAGTTCAGTCTATTTCTAATGTTTTATAAGTGTGCATTTGTATTAATGCACATTTTAAATGTTCACATGAATATAGAGTTATTTTGCATGTACATATATTTTGTTTAAATCTACACATTTCTAAAAGTACAATCTTAGGTGTGTCTTCTCAGAAGTAAGGCTCAAGTATTTCAATAGAACTTACTCTCAAGGAGGTACATATAGGATTGCATCCTAATTTTCTCCCAAACTATGTATTTTAAAATACGTTCTGGCATATTGTATGAGCTGAGATATGCACCGCAAAATTTGGGCAAATATAAAGTCTAATCAGCACATGCTTTCAGGAGATGAGGTCAGTTTGCCTTGGAATTTAAAGGATCCAATTCCTGAAGTAGCCACAATTGTATTCCTCAAGTATCCCTTAAGCACTACCGTTACACTGTGAATGTTTTTGTAACATGTTTAGTTCTTTTGGTGTGATTTTTAGTTCAGTTAGGGCAAAGTTAGATAGTAATTATTTCCTGACGATAAGTGTATTTGCTGAAGCAATGTTAAAAGGATACAATGGTCCACCAAACATCATTAATATACTTTGCTGTTGGGCTAAGGAAATCCCTGTTTATATTAAAATCCCACGATGTGCACTGTCAAATATTTATTTATTTATAAACTATGTATGCCGTCCAATTACTAACGCCTCTGGACGGCTAACAACATAAATAAATTGACAATCCACTCTGGCTGCAATTAATAAAATACAATAATACAATTCAATATTAAAACTTATTAAAATATTGATTAAATAAAAAGGTCTTAACCTGGTGCCGAAAAGCATATAATGATGGCGCCAGGCGGACCTCTCTGGGGAGCACATTCCATAGATGGGGTGCCACCACAGAGAAGGCCCTCCTCCGGGTACTCCGTCTCCTAATATCTTTCACAGAGAGTTCCCAGAGGAGGGCTTCCGTTGCCAATCTCAGGGGGCGTTCCTTTAGGTATCCTGGTCCCAAGTCATTTAGGGCTTTATAGGTAATAATCAGCATCCTGAATTGAGCCCGGACTTTGATGGGAAGCCAATGGAGCTGATAGAGGACTGTGGTTATATGAGAATAACGCCAGTCCCCGACAGCATCCTGGCAGCTCTATTTTGCACCATCTGAAGTATCCTGACTGTCTTCAAGGGCAGCCCCACGTAAAGCGTGTTACAGAAATCCAACTGGGAAGTAACCAATGCGTGTGTTACTGTTGCTAGGCAATCTTCCTCCAGGTAGGGACACAGCTGATGGATTAGCCAAAGCTGAAGGAAAGCGTTCCTTGCCACCATTGCCACTTGAGCTTCCAAGGACAGTTCTGGGTCGAGGAGCACTCCCAAGCTGCAGACTCTTTCCTTTAGAGGGAGTGCAACCCCATCCAGGGCAAGGCCCAAGTCACCTACCCAGGAGCTCAAATCACCCACCAACAGAACCTCCATCTTAACTGAATTCAGCTTCAGTTTATTGGCCCTCATCCAGCCCATTACCTCGGCCAGGCACTGGTTCAGTACAGCCACTGCCTCACCTGGGTTAGTTGAAAAAGAGAGGTGTCATCAGCATACTAATGACTCCGCAGCCCAAACCTCCTGATGACCTCTTCCAGCGGTTTCATGTAGATATTGAATAGCAAGGGGGACAAAATGGAACCCTGTGGTACTCCTTGGCAAAGTTGCCATGGCGCAGAGCCAAAGTCGCCCAGCACCACCTTCTAGAATCAGCCGTCAAGGTAGGAGCGGAACCACTGCCAAGCAGTGCCTCCTACTCCCAGTCCTGCTAGCCTATCCAGAGGGATACCATGGTCGATGGTATCAAAAGCCACTGAGAGGTCCAGGAGGACCAACAGGGAAGCACTCCCCCGTCTCTCTCCCTGCACAGGTTATCATACAGGGTGACCAAGGCAGATTCAGTACTATACCCAGGTCTGAAGCCAAACTGAAATGGGTCCAGATGATCAGTTTCATCCAAGAGTACCTGGAGTTGTCCCGCCACCACCCGTTCCAACACCTTGCCCAAAAACAGGATGTTGGCCAGTCTATAATTGGTGGCCATTTCTGGATCCAGAGATGCCTTTTTTAGGACAGGCCTGATTACCGTCTCCTGTAAAGGAGCGGGCACCTGGCCATTCCTCAGAGAGGCGTTAATAACCTCCAGGATCCAGGAACCAATCCCGTGTTTGGCTTTGGTCAGCAGCCATGAAGGGCAAGGGTCAAGTAAGCAGGTGGTAGGATGTACTTGTCCAAGCACCTTGTCCACATCATTGGGCCGCATTAACTGAAATTCATCCATTAATATCTGACCAGACAGAGTCATTGGTGTCTCCTCCAAGGGATCTGAATCAATTGTGGAGCCAGCTCGTGATGAATCAGCACGTGACAACGTTCATGGGTTGGACCTATGATATGTTGAGACAACCCCATGGCCGTCATGGTGGCCATGAAGTCCTGAGCCTCCCTGGTCAGAACAGTCTCGGCATGGAGATTGAAGTCCCCCAGGACCAACATCCTGGGGTCTTCAACACAAGGTCTGAGACAATCTCTGTCAGCCCAGGTTGGGAGTCTGATGGGCAGAAGGGTGCACGGTACACCAGCAGAGTCCCCAGTGTGTCTCGATCACCCAGTGCCAGGTATAAGCACTCTAGACCTGGTCTCGAGAGAACAGGAAGCC